>NC_134698.1:19835309-19972809 GCF_050947455.1 Rhinoderma darwinii
AGGACATGTATCCCCCTCTCCACAGGACATGTATCCCCCTCTCCACAGGACATGTATCCCCCTCACCACAGGACATGTATCCCCCTCTCCACAGGACATGTATCCCCCTCTCCACAGGACATGTATCCCCTCTCCACAGGACATGTATCCCCTCTCCACAGGACATGTATCCCCTCTCCACAGGATCTCCACAGGACATGTATCTCCTCTCCACAGGATCTCCACAGGACATGTATCCCCTATCCACAGGATCTCCACAGGACATGTATCCCCTCTCCACAGGACATGTATCCCCTCTCCACAGGACATGTATCCCCTCTCCACAGGACATGTATCCCCTCTCCACAGGACATGTATCCCCTCTCCACAGGATCTCCACAGGACATGTATCCCCTCTCCACAGGATCTCCACAGGACATGTATCCCCTCTCCACAGGATCTCCACAGGACATGTATCCCCTGTCCACAGGATCTCCACAGGACATGTATCCCCTCTCCACAGGACATGTATCCCCTCTCCACAGGATCTCCACAGCACATGTATCCCCTCTCCACAGGATCTCCACAGGACATGTATCCCCTCTCCACAGGATCTCCACAGGACATGTATCCCCTCTCCACAGGACATGTATCCCCTCTCCACAGGATCTCCACAGCACATGTATCCCCTCTCCACAGGATCTCCACAGGACATGTATCCCCTCTCCACAGGATCTCCACAGGACAAGTATCCCCTCTCCACAGGATCTCCACAGGACATGTATCGCCTCTCCACAGGATATACACAGGACAGGGGATACATGTGTGATCGCTGGCAGCGATAGGGAGAACGGGGGACTGAAAGTCCCCTGAAGTTCTCCATCACAAACCTCGGACTTCCGTGGTCTGTGTCGGCAGCTCCGTAGAAATGAATGGAGCGCCGGTCGTGCTTGTGCGCATGCGTGACCAGCGCCCCTTTCATTTTTATTGAGCTGCGCAGACCCCGGAAGTCAGAGGTTTGTCATGGAGAAGTTCAGGGGACTTTCAGTCCCCCGTTCTCCCTATCTCTGCCAGCGATCACACATGTCTCCCCTGTCCAGTGTATATCCTGTGGAGAGGCGATACATGTCCTGTGGAGAGGGGATACATGTCCTGTGGAGATCCTGTGGAGAGGGGATACATGTCCTGTGGACAGGGGATACATGTATTTTGTAGGACACACTGTAGGTCACATTTTTGTTGGGAGGGGGGACGCTGTATGGCGTTTCCTACAGGGGGGGTGGCTGTATGGTGTTCCCTACAGGGGGGAGCTGTATGGCGTTCTCTACAGGGGGGGGCTGTATGGCGTTCCCTACAGGGGGGGCTGTATGGCGTTCTCTACAGGGGGGGCTGTATGGCGTTCTCTGCAGGGGGGCTGTATGGCGTTATCTACAGGGGGGCTGTATGGCGTACTCTACTGGGGGATGTATGGCGCTATCTACAGAGAGAGAGAGAGAGAGATAGATAGATAGATAGATAGATAGACAGACAGACAGACAGACAGACAGACAGACAGACAGACAGATAGATAGATAGATAGATAGATGATAGATAGATAGATAGATAGATAGATAGATAGATAGATAGATAGATAGATAGATAGATAGATAGATAGATAGATAGATAGATAGATAGATAGATAGATTGATAGATAGATAGATAGATAGATAGATAGATAGATAGATAGATAGATAGATAGATAGATAGAATATGTGACTCCAGCGGCCGGTACATTATATATATATTAGGATTGTACACAGATATTATCCAGTCTTATTTGTTTTGGCTTCTGTACTTTACAATTATCCCTAATAAGTGGCGTTCTGCCAAGGAGTTATCCCTGTGCGGCACCTGCCCCTTACATGCCCACTCCCTGCCCGCTGGCAATGTCCTAATTATTTAATAGACGGAGCATTATGTTGGCTCAGCATTTTACAACAATCACTTACACGCTTCTGATCTGCCCCATCACATCACACCCCGGGATCCTCATTACACTGTTTTTTACATGTTTTTGGTAAAATGTTTATATTAGGCCTCATGCAGACGACAGTAGCCATGTGCACGGCAGCCATTTTCGGGTCGGCCACGGAGTGACAGCTGCGAGCCGCCCGCATATCGCATATTTTAATGAGCCCGGACCGCAGAAAGAACGGGCATGTCTTATTACGGCCGTCTTCTGCGGTCCAGGCTCATAGAAAATAATGGCCGTGGCCATGTGCACGGCCGCGATTTGCGGGCGCGGCGATGCCTTATGTTTTTTTCTGTTTCTGGAAAAGCTGGGTGAGAACGACGGCCTCCATACGAGTTATTACCCAACTTAACTAGACCCCTGAAGGGTAAACCTACCTAATAATGCAGCAGTATAACAGCAGGGGCAGGGTCACTGTATAATTAGGCAGACTTGTCATTCAGGAGACTGGGAAAGCTGGGTGACAACCAGTACAGCTGCCATTACAGCGCACATAGGACTTGTCACCCAGATTTATTATGTTCCTGAATGGTAAATCTCTCTGATCGGCAGCACAAATGTTTCTGTAAGAATTTATGGGGCCTCATAGCAAAGAGAAAAACAGCGCCCCCTTCTGATGCTGGATGAGACCACGACACCCCTGACCACTTAGCACAGAGGGTCTCGCTGCTTATTTGCCGTCATCCGACTTTCATTATCATTTACATTAAAATGATAGAAATAAAACAAACTCTGGAATGATAAAGAGATGGAAACCCCGAGATCTGATCACCCCAAATAACCTACTCAGGAAGGGGTTAAACTGCAACGCCCATTAAAGAACTGTGATTTCTGATATCAGATCCTTCATGGCACATTGATAGTTAATAATATGTCAAATTATAAAAGAAATGTCCTGATACAGTATAGAAAATGATATAACCTCTAATCCCAATCCCAATATTAAGAGAAATATAACCCGTCCCTGCAGATTATCTCCACAGCTTCATGTTATAAGCAGAATTACAGCAAACATATCATAAATGCAGTCTAGTGAAATAAGAGTCATGTCCCTTTAAATTTACTGTTACATACATCACTGAGCAGCAGCCAATGGGATCGCTGGATTTGAATTTGAAACAACAACCGCTCAGTGGTCCTCAGTGTGTTACAGGACAACGACGAGTGAAGTTGGACGTCGGTGAGTTCCCCCAAAATGTGATATAACTGACCCCCATTTATCTCATCCCCCATGTTACTGGTTACTGCTGGTAACTGTCACTAGGGGGAGCTGTCACATTGTATTTATATTACCGCCAATAACTCCTATATAACCTGTATAAATATGGAAATTGTGTGCTCCCCCTAGTGGTGGCTGCAGGCTGCCAGCATTTTATCATTTATTCTATGGCTGTGTGATGGGAAGCGTCTGCTGGAACTGGTTATATAGGACCCTCTGCTGCCAGTAATGTTTATTAGGGACTCTCTGCTGCCAGTAATGTTTATTAGGGACCCTCTTCTGCCAGTAATGTTTATTAGGGGCTCTGCTGCCAGTAATGTTTATTAGGGACTCTCTTCTGCCAGTAATGTTTATTAGGGACCCTCTTCTGCCAGTAATGTTTATTAGGGGCTATGCTGCCAGTAATGTTTATTAGGGACGCTCTGCTGCCAGTAATGTTTATTAGGGACCCTCTGCTGCCAGTAATGTTTATTAGGGACTCTCTGCTGCCAGTAATGTTTATTAGGGACCCTCTGCTGCCAGTAATGTTTTTTAGGGACTCTCTGCTGCCAGTAATGTTTATTAGGGACTCTCTGCTGTCAGTAATTTATTAGGGACTCTCTGCTGCCAGTAATGTTTATTAGGGACTCTCTGCTGTCAGTAATGTTTATTAGGGACTCTCTGCTGCCAGTAATGTTTATTAGGGACTCTCTGCTGCCAGTAATGTTTATTAGGGGCTCTGCTGCCAGTAATGTTTATTAGGGACGCTCTGCTGCCAGTAATGTTTATTAGGGACTCTCTGCTGCCAGTAATGTTTATTAGGGGCTCTGCTGCCAGTAATGTTTATTAGGGACGCTCTGCTGCCAGTAATGTTTATTAGGGACTCTCTGCTGCCAGTAATGTTTATTAGGGACCCTCTGCTGCCAGTAATGTTTATTAGGGACTCTCTGCTGCCAGTAATGTTTATTAGGGACCCTCTGCTGCCAGTAATATTTATTAAGGGCTCTGTTGCCAGTAATGTTTATTAGGGACTCTCTGCTGCCAGTAATGTTTATTAGGGACTCTATGCTGCCAGTAATGTTTATTAGGGACTCTCTGCTGCCAGTAATGTTTATTAGGGGCACTCTGCTGCCAGAAATGTTTATTAGGGATGCTCTGCTGCCAGTAATGTTTATTAGGGACTCTCTGCTGCCAGTAATGTTTATTAGGGACACTCTGCTGCCAGTAATGTTTATTAGGGACTCTCTGCTGCCATTAATATTTATTAGGGACCCTCTGCTGCCAGTAATGTTTATTAGGGACGCTCTGCTGCCAGTAATGCTTTTTAGGGACTCTCTGCTGCCAGTAATATTTATTAGGGACCCTCTGCTGCCAGTAATGTTTATTAGGGACTCTCTGCTGCCAGTAATGTTTATTAGGGACTCTCTGCTGCCAGTAATGTTTATAAGGGACCCTCTGCTACCAGTAATGTTTATTAGGGACTCTCTGCTGCTAGTAATGTTTATAAGGGACTCTATGCTGCCAGTAATGTTTATTAGGGACTCTCTGCTGGCAGTAATATTTATTAGGGACCCTCTGCTGACAGTAATATTTATTAGGGACCCTCTCCTGCCAGTAATGTTTATTAGAGACTCTTTGCTGCCAGTAATGTTTATTAGGGACTCTCTGCTGCCAGTAATGTTTATTAGGGACTCTCTGCTGGCAGTAATGTTTATAAGGGACTCTCTGCTGCCAGTAATGTTTATTAGGGACTCTCTTCTGCCAGTAATGTTTATTAGGGACTCTCTGCTGCCAGTAATGTTTATTAGGGACCGTCTTCTGCCAGTAATGTTTATTAGGGACTCTCTGCTGCCAGTAATGTCTATTAGGGACTCTCTGCTGCCAGTTATGTTTATTAGGGACCCTCTGCTGCCAGTAATGTTTATTAGGGACTCTCTGCTGCCAGTAATGTTTATTAGGGACTCTCTGCTGCCAGTAATGTTTATTAGGGACTCTCTGCTGCCAGTTGTAATGTTTATTAGGGGCACTCTGCTGGCATTATTTATGTGTGGGCATTGCTGGCATTATTTTTAATGAGGGGCGGTCTGCTGGAACTGTTTATAGGGTCACTCTTCTGACGCTGTAAATGGGGACTCTTTGGTTGATGTTTTGGGGTGTATTCTGTACTTGTGAATGGAATTAACATAGACAAAATATTCATGTCATATATCTTTATAGGGCAGCAATGAAATCCCATATACCATATGTATTTGTGTCCAGTATTACCTATATTCCTCCTCCTATACGGCTACAAATACCAGTACAGGCCACACTCCAATGTATTATCACTGTCTGTATATATATATATGAGAGTACAAAGCCCAAAATACAGTAAAATCCACCGTGGAGAATGTTACATGAAGATTTCCAGAGATAAATGTTCTATAATGTCAAGATGTAAGAAATAAACAGCGCAGAAGACGATGATCGCACATGATAAAGAGATTCTCCCACCAGAAACATTTCTCACCTATACACCGGAGGGGCCATACATGTTTAATCACTGCCGGGACCCCCACGATCAATAGTACTGGGGTCCCCAGTATCCGTTTCTCCAGAGGCATATTGTGAAACTCCTGGGGCCCAGTGTGATATTTATAACAGGGCCCCCATCTACTATGTGATGTTTGTCATACTGGTGTCTTCTTTTTTAGCCTCTGGTCCCCTCAGGTATCAGGGTCTGGGTACTACTGCTACCTCTGCACCCCTATAGCTACGCCCCTGCTCTCCTCCACAACCGGACGACCGCAGTGTGGAGGAGATTGTAAAAAGAGATGCAGCCGCACACTGACACCTCATACAAGATCTATGGGAGCTATAGGACCGCCAAGCGCTGCACTGCCCAGATTATGGCGCTGCGTGGTCTGTACTTGAGCACTGCTATTACTTATGGGTTATAGATCATGTGACCTGAGGCACCAATCACAGGCCACAATTTTGAAGCTACCGTATGTAATTGGCGTCCCAAACAATTAATTATTCAACTCAGTATTTTGGATCTTTTTAGATTAAAAAAAAATATATATATTTTTGGACATTCACTATTAATACATGTGGAAAGTTGCAGGATTTTGGGTCTTTATCAGATCTGGGACGACATCTCTTTTTTGTGTTTCAGATTGTGATTTGGATTCTACAGTTCAGGACGGGTACAGGATGGCAGCGGGCAGCAGATCTCTGGAGGTCAGTGGCTTCATTGTCCTGTTTTTTCCTTCCCTGTGATGGACATGTAGCAGGAGACTTGGATCCAGCAGGAGAGGTCCATGTGGCCGGCTGTCCAATCAGACAAGTAGCCGCTTATTGAGTAAGAGCCCCGGACAGGTAACAAGTCCACAAATCACTGGCTGCCCATTTGTAAAACTGACCCCTTGTCCTACTGTCCATTCCTGAGGAGGGATAAGAGGTCACTTACTGGATTCTCTTCTCTTTAGGACATCTATCGGCAGCAGGAATCCGCTTTTGGACTTAGACCCTTCATAAGTGAGTTTTTTTTTAATAATTAGACTTTACCACAAGAAAGTGATTGATAGATGATCTCAAAATACAGTAAAATTCCTTTGTATCTGATAATCCCTAAAATGTGGTCATTTAGCACAGAACTGTACTATAATGTGGAAGACTGAAGAGAGAGAACCAGTAAGGAAATTGAAGATTGAAACTAAGATTTCTATACTTTTCTATGCCCGTCCAATAATCCAGAATATTTTAAAATAAAGCACCTTTCATGTCCCATTGATGACAGATTAAAGGAATATTTTTGTTATGTTATGTTATGACTGATCCCATTATCTGGTTGTTTTCTCTCTTCAGCTTACCCCAGCACCACGGAGGAGAGAGATCTACAGCGCCTCATCTACTGCACGAAATTCTTACCATCCCCAATCTTCAAGATGGAGGTCAGTGATCATACTGGTTATTATGTTCTCTCTATAACAGATTTATCCATGTTCTTTCTATAGATGGAATAATGTTATTGGAATGTTTCAATAGACAATTGACTGAATATTTTATCTTCTTAGCGCCTCATGCCAACGAACCGCGAAGCTCAACGGAAATATCTGCCATGGCCGTGGGATGAAGAAGAGCCGAAACCTACATCAAGCCATCTGTGTGAGGATCTGAAGGAAGAGGAGGTCAAGAAGGAGGAAGGAGAGGCAGAAGAGCGCGAGGAGGAACAAGTGCAAGAAGACCATGAGGAGGAAGACCACGAGGGGGAAGACAAGGAGGAGGAAGACAATGAAGTGGAAGACATGGAGGAGGAAGACAAGGAAGAGGAAGACAATGAAGTGGAAGACATGGAGGTTGATGAGAAATCAGACAACGAGGATGAAGAAGAAGAGAATGTGGTTGAAGAGAAAGAGGAGGATGAAGAGAAAGAGGAGGAGGAGGAAGAGAAAACGGTTAAAGATGCGATGAGAAGAATTCAGTGTCGGACAGGAAGAAGAAAGAAAATCCGCCAGCATTCCTTCCTCCATGATATGATGAAGAACATCAGAGGGAAGAGGAACATCATCTGGACCATCCTCCTCAGACCTATGAGAAGATGAAGACTTGTATGGAAACATCTTAACTGTTATTACATCAACAGCAACGACAGTAATATTAATAATATGATAATAATAATATTAATAATTGTTAGATTAAAAAGGTCAGTCATATTAATATTGGTAGCAAGAGTGCAGTAATATTAGAAATAGTATAATAATAAGAGAGTAATAACAAAAATAATTATATAATAATAGCAGCAGCTTTGATCCAGGGTTCTCGGACTGATCGCCTTTTCCCGGGGTCAAGAAGGAATTTTCCCCCTGTGACACGAATTGGCTGAATGTGCCCAGGGATTTCGCCTTCTTCTGGATCAACAGCTTTAGGAATAGGGACTTAGATATTAGTGATAGCAATAGTAGTATCATTATATTATTATTAACAACACCAAAGTAATACTAACAATATAAGAATTAAATGTAATTTCATTATAATTTAGGTTAATTACCTATAATAATTAGTAAACTGTAATAGGAATTAGCAGCTTTGATCCAGGGTTCTCGGACTGATCGCCTTTTCCCGGGGTCAAGAAGGAATTTTCCCCCTGTGACATGAATTGGCTCAAATTGTCCAGGGTTTTTCGCCTTCTTCTGGATCAACAGCTTTAGGAATAGGGATATAATAAATATAAATAAGAAAATAACAATAAAAATGTTAGTAATATTAGTAGTTCTATAGTAGTAATAAGATTATATAAAAAATAGAATAGTCTCAATAAACTAATAATTATAGTATAGTCTTATTAAAAATATGCAATAAAAATACCACTATAATAATAGTAATAATAATAATAATAATAATAATAATAATAATCTTATAATAACAAATTAATATAATAATAACATATTTAGGTAAATTAACTATAAAATATAGTAAACTATAATATTTAGCAGCGAGTTTGATCCAGGGTTCTCGAACTGATCGCCTTTTGCCGGGGTCAAGAAGGAATTTTCCCCTTGTGGCACGAATTGGCTGAATGTGTCCAGGGTTTTCGCCTTCTTCTGGATCAACAGCTTTAGGAATAGGGACTTAGATATTAGTGATAGCAATAGTAGTATCATTATATTATTATTAACAACACCAAAGTAATACTAACAATATAATAATTTAAATACATTTCATTATAATTTAGGTTAATTAACTGTAATAATTAGTAAACTGTAATAGGAATTAGCGGCTTTGATCCAGGGTTCTCGGACTGATCGCCTTTTCCCGGGATCAAGAAGGAATTTTCCCTTGTGGCATAAATTGGCCGAATGTGTCCAGGGTTTTTCGCCTTCTTCTGAATCAACAGCTTTAGGAATAGGGATCTCATAGTGTTAGGGTAATAATGATAGCAGTAATATAATTCTAGTAATATTATATTAATAATTATAGGGTAATAATGGTAGGAAATAAATTACAATTTATAAACATAACTTTGACTCTTCTCCTTTTTTTTTCCCTTGGAAAGTACTGATTCTACTTGCTGCCAGGGAGTCTTAAAGGCAATGTTACCTGGGAAAATGTATACAAAATACCGGTACTCCAGAAGGAGGAAAACGGTCTGTCTAGTGCCACCTATAGGTGACTATTCTGTAACCTAATGCCCGATACTTTCTAGAGACTTGAAACAAGATTTGGGTTAATAGCCAAACTAGAGACACCCAATTGTAGGCAGCACAATTGAGTGAGTTTCCTTTGAAGCAGCTCTGGGAAGGTACTGATTCTCCTTGGTTAGACATCGACAACAGGGTAGTCATCTATAGGTGGTTCTATAGAGACAGCTTGCCCTTTTTCCCCCGTAGTGAATAAAAAAAAGTTACCTGTGGTAGGTTAGCTATAGGTTGGGGACAGATGTTAGATAGCATAGCTGCAAGATCAGACTACATAGGGTTTACTTGTAGTCTGTTACCATGGAGACAAAGGCCTGACATAAAACTACATTTTTAATCAGGAATATTTGCAAAGTTGCTTAATTTTACATTTTAGATGCTTTGGGACAGTACAAAACATGGTGGTGAAGGTGTACATAGCCTTTAAACTCAAAATATCCGCATATTTATTATAATCCTAATATTCATTAGTTCTAGTTTTAGCTTTAAACATTTAATTTTTAGGGCATCAAACTTCTATAAAGAATTAGTAGAAAACAAAATATTTTTTTGGAGGATGCAGCTTTGTTTTTTTTGATACAGAGCTCCATACATATAGTTCTAGAGGTCAATAATGTGAGAAAAAGCAAAAAACACGGCGCCACATAGTGCAGGTTACCCAGGTATGGAGTGGTGTACAAGAAGAGTGGTACTCACCTGGTAACGGATGGTAGAAGGCAATAAAGGATAAAGGTACAGCTGCTGCCAGGACTCGGGACCGGTGATTCAAATGAACGACCGCGAAGGTTATGTGAAGGATGGAGTGGACAGAAGTTAATGTTTATAATAATTTTCTTCCTTTAATAAAATATAGACTATAGAGTTGTGTACATAATTGTGATGAAGCAATAGTAGGATTAGATAAGTATACGTGGCAAGATGGCCCCTGAACAGGGACTACGCACTAACAAAATACTAAGTCACTTCCTGGTATGAACGAACTATGAAGACATATCTAAAGGACCAGATAAGGGTGAACCTATCCAAGGATGACACAAAGTAACAAGAGGCTTACAGTGATACGTGCTTTTATAAAAGTGTGATAACATGTACCCACCCCCAGGAGAAAGGGGATATAGAACAAATGTGTGTAATAAATAAGTCAGTGACGCCTGATGCTGAGTGAGGAGCTTTGTACCAGACTCTGTGTGGTGTGATTCCTTTCGTACGAACTCAGCGTATTATCCCTGCCGGTTGAGACTGATTAGTACCCGAACATTTTGGCACCCAACGTGGGGCCACACTCGAGGGATAAGCCGTGTCCGTGATCGACGACCCCCAGACGCCTCAACATTGAATCGCCAGCCACGCTCCCAGGAAGTCTGATCAGCTTCAAATAAAACACGGTAAGGTTAAGTTCATGTTTATGAATATTGGCTCTTATCCGTGTGGGAGAGTGAGCAGGTGATAAGATACCGAGGTATTTGGAGTCGATCCCGGCCACACTCTCAGCGACAGAGAGTTAACCCGCTGTGTGGTTCCAAGAATCATAGTATAGATAGTCGCGTCTCGCCGGCATAGGTGATAAGTATAAGTGTGATAATTTAATTGGTCGCAGGGTATAGGTTGATACCATTAAGACGACAGGTGTAATAATTTAATTTAATTGGTCGCAGGGTATAGGTTGATACCATTAAGACGACAGGTGTAATAATTTAATTTAATTGGTCGCAGGGTATAGGTTGATACCATTAAGACGACAGGTGTAATAATTTAATTTAATTGGTCGCAGGGTATAGGTTGATACCATTAAGACGACAGGTGTAATAATTTAATTTAATTGGTCGCAGGGTATAGGTTGATACCATTAAGACGACAGGTGTAATAATTTAATTTAATTGGTCGCAGGGTATAGGTTGATACCATTAAGACGACAGGTGTAATAATTTAATTTAATTGGTCGCAGGGTATAGGTTGATACCATTAAGACGACAGGTGTAATAATTTAATTTAATTGGTCGCAGGGTATAGGTTGATACCATTAAGACGACAGAGACAGACAGTCAGTTATAATTGTGTTAAAAAAAAAAAAATAAATAAATAAAAATTGTGTTTTGTGTTCAGAAACATCGAGAATAAGGTTTCATTCTCAGGACGGTGTTAAATATAGAACAGTATGGTTAATGTGTTTAAAACAAAGAGACAGGCAAAGGAATGTGGTTCATTAACCGCAAAAGAGATAGTAGAAAAAAGAGAAGGCAAGAAGAATGTAGAAAATAGTAAGAAAGTTATGCACATATGTGGCATATTTATAGATGGAAGATTACAACCAGGAGAATGGGCTGCAGCTCTTAGGGAAAACAAGGGAAGATTAAGTGACGAAGGAAAGTTAGATGAAGCATTAGCTTGGCAAAGAACAGCCATAGCCATAACTAAAGACAAGTTTACTGAGCAAGAAATACGAGACAGAAAGGGTAAAATCATCAAATATGTGTATTACAAAGAACGTGTCCAGCCACCGCCCTATAATGGCGACGGTGGAATTCTAACTGCGTGGGAGTGTCCCAGTTGTGGTCAACAGAACCCGCCCCAAGTTGAATATTGTGTATCATGTCACTTTCCACGCCCCGATCCTCCCATATATGCCACGCCTTCGGCACCACTCCCCGCCCCCGGAGGCCATCTTGGTACACCTAAACCTGTTGTTCCGTTATATCCGATACTCACACAAGAAGGTGGATTTTATAAGCCACCTCCGGAGGATAAGGTCACAGCTGACGTTCCTCTAATGCCAGTGACTACCCGTAGCGCCAACCCCCTTATATCCACTACACCCATCGCCCATCAATTAGCGGCCAGAAGGAGATGTATCCATCCTAATGATGATGCCCAATCCGAACATTCGGAGGGAGGATGGGGGGAAGAGATTACAATTTCAATCCCGCCTGCTATACCTCCTTCACAGTCACCTCCTCCCCCTAGTCGTCCGCTACCCCTCCCTCTGGCTGTACGGCCACCCGTGGCCCCCCGACCACAATTCCCAGAATGGCCAGCGCCACCCCCTGAATCCTTTCCGGAACAATGGAATCCCCAGATACAGCGTATGATATGGGAAGGGAATTCACTTTTAACAGTGGGACACGGGAATATGGTCACCCAAAGGGTAGACGCCATAGTGAACGCTGCCAACATGAATCTACAACATAGGGGTGGATTGGCAAGAGCCATCATCGAACATGGCGGTGCTTCCATTCAATCCGATTGTGATGACATTGTCCAGCTTGTAGGGCCACTCCCAACAGGACACGCTGTTCTCACGGGTCCGGGCCTTCTCCCCTGTAAAGTTATTATTCATGCAGTAGGGCCCCTGTACAACCCTGCTAAACACTCCGAATGTGTAGCCTTGTTAAAACAAAGTGTCTGTTCAGTGCTTGACCTTGTTGAAAATAAAGTTTTCACTACGTTGGCCCTGCCACTCCTTGGTGCAGGCATATTTGGATTTCCCCTCTATCAGTGTGCCGAGACTATAATCACCACAATAAAAGAACACGCCCCAGTGCGCTCCATTCAAGAAATCCGAATCGTTAGTACTGACCCCTCAGCGATAGCGGCCGCAGTAACTGCCCTTAAATCCCCATTTTCGCCATCTCTACCCGTAGACCCTCCTTCTAATCGCTGTGATACTCCAGTTCTAGCCCACGAACCTACCTCCCCCGAATGTCCTAAACCTGGTGTCTTGACCCGAGCATCCCCGGTCCCCCTTCTCAATCACCTACCCCCAACGACCTATGCCCCGTTCACCCCACCCCAAGTCCAAAGCATATGTGCAATCCTAGAAGACCCAGAGAAAAATCCTATGGGATTTTACCGAAAGCTACGCCAAGTGCAGCAAACTTATTCCCCCACTTGGAAAGATTTGCTACACGTATCCAGTATTAAAGCCGGGGATAGGTTCTGGCCAATCATTAGCTCCGCTCTAGACACCGATAGAGTGGGTGACGACTGTACGTACCACTCCGGTGTTGAATTCACCCGCCAAATAAAAGCCTGGGCGCAGGACAGAATTGGGGACTCTACCACCAATATATCCGATTGCACTCAGGAAGAGAAAGAATCTGTCGAGAAGTTTTTTACACGTATCCAAATGCTGTTTCAAGACCAAGGATATGACATGCAGAAGAAAGTACAGAAGACGCTTCTCGTATCATCCTTCGTTACAGGACTCAGAGATCCTGTAAAAACCAAACTTTGCAGCACCCGCCCAGAATACCCCGACATGGAACCCCGTCAAATTCTTCTCATTGCCAAGGCTATAGATAGACAACTAGAAACTTCCTTTCAACACCCAACACCCAAGCCCGGACCCCTTATGCTTGCGGACATCGGTCCCCATCCTTTTTCGTCAGTACCTACCCCTATGTATACTCATCCACCACCACAATTTCCTCGCCCATCATTACAAAATTACCCATATTTGCAGGAACATCGCCCCTTACCCCGAAGACGGGATGATATCTTTTGTTACAATTGTGGGCGACCAGGACATTTCCGTAGCCAATGCTGTTCTCCTAGAGAAACTCAAGACACAAGCCGCAACCATCCCCCACCACCTAGGTATCCTCGTCCACCTCCAACCTTTAACGGACCAGATAGGCATCCACCACTACAGCCAGACAGACCATAGGATAAAGGCAAGCCCGCAGAACTCATGGCCCTAACCAACCCCCGTATTGGACCCATTTCCTCCGTCTATCTCAATGTAGACGGCCATGAGCTTCCTTTTCTAGTAGACACGGGTGCAGCCACCTCCGTAATCAAGACTTCTGACCTACCCTCCTCCTGTGCTCTTTCTGAAGACTTTCTTTCCTGCGTTGGAGTCGATGGAGTCGCCACTACGTCACGTCTCACGCAGCCTCTACCTATTGGGAAAAGTCAGAAATACGTCTCTCAATTTATAGTGTCAAAGACTTGCCCATTGAACCTTTTAGGAGCCGACCTCTTACACAAGCTCAAAGCCCATATTATATACGATGAATTGGGAATGCACCTTTCTACCGGTATCTCTCTTACGGACGAAGATACCTGTCTCCTCCGAACTGTACCGTTGTTTTTATCCCAACCGGCACCACACTCCTCAACCTCGGATATTCCACCGGATGTAGCCAGTTCTTTACCCCCCTCCCTCTGGTCTACCGGACCTGACGATATAGGCAAGCTACCTGTCCCTCCTGTCCGTGTTTTTCTCAAAGATCCTACGGTGCCCCCGCCTCGTATTCCCCAATACCCCTTACGTCGTGACCAAGAAACATCTCTGCAGCTACAAATCCAAGCCCTTCTGGACAAAGGTGCGCTAGTCCAGTGTATTTCACCAGCCAACACTCCACTTTTTCCTGTCAAAAAGAAATCAATACCAGGTTCCCCTACTGTTTATAGATTAGTTCAAGACTTACGCGCTATCAATGCAGTAACCATCATGGAAACTCCAGTGGTGCCTAACCCACACACGCTCCTCAGTGACATTCCCCCTTCACATTCGTCTTTCACCGTTATTGACCTAGCCAATGCATTTTTCAGTGTACCATTACATCAAGACTCCCAGTATCTTTTCGCTTTCACTCATCAAGGTGCCCAGTACACTTGGACTGTCATGCCTCAAGGTGCGCAGAACTCCCCAAATCACTTCACTCAAGCCCTCACGTCTTCTCTTCTACCATGGATAGCTGCACATCCGGAAGCCACCCTTCTCCAATATGTTGACGACTTACTCCTATCAGCACCAAACACCTCCTTGTGTTCAGTTCTCTCTCTAAGTCTTCTCACATTTCTCGCACAAATTAACTGCAAAATCTCCAAAAAGAAACTGCAATGGTGTGCCCCCAAAGTTATCTTTCTAGGACACTGTATTTCACAAGGATCACGACATCTCACCTTGGAACGAGTCTCTACTATTTTTGCCATACCTCTCCCTACTGGCCTTACGCAATTGCAGGCCTTTTTAGGAATGGTAACCTACTGTCGACAATGGATTCCCAACGCATCTCAACTCATGCATCCTCTATATGCCTGCGTTTCTGATCCCTCCTGGATGCCCAATCTCCCCCTTATTGCTGTACAATCGTTCCGTGAATTACAACATATCATTTCTACAGCCCCAGCCCTGGGCATCCCCAACTACCAACTACCTTTCCAACTATACATCTCAGAAAACCAAGGCCATGCATCTGCTGTCCTCACTCAAACACATGGAGGAAAACCTAGACCTATTGGGTACTTCTCGGCGAAACTGGACCCTGTATCGCAAGCCGCACCCATGTGCCTACGAGCTGTGCTGGCTGCACAGATATTACTGGACAAAACAGCACCCTTTATTCTCGGACATTCAGTCACCATTTTAGCTCCACATGACTTATCCGCAATCATACTTCAAAGTCAACAAAAACAACTTTCCTTACAACGACGTATGCGTCTTCAATGTTCTCTTCTCCTTCCAGACAACGTCACTTTACAGCGCTGCCATACGCTCAATCCGGCCACCCTTCTGCCCCTTGTAAGGGGGGATCAAGACCAAGAACCCCATATGGAATCAGATCATGCACAATCTCATGACTGCTTACAACTTATGCAGCAGCAAGCAACATCTCCCTCCACGGTATTTGACACTCCACTTGACAACCCGGACCTCATTCTTTTCACTGATGGATCACGTTATGCTGATGAACAAGGTAAATTCCACACTGGATACGCTGTGGTATCACTGCACGAAACCATCCGAGCAGGCCGGATGCCACCCCACAAATCTGCACAAGAAGCTGAATTAAAAGCCCTCACAGAGGCATGCCACGAAGCGGCCAACCACACAGCTAACATATATACGGATTCCAGATACGCCTTCGGTGTGGCTCACGACTTTGGACAGATCTGGGCAATCAGAGGTTTTGCAACAGCTGCTGGTACCCCAATCAGGCATGCGCAAGCTGTGGCTGAATTACTTGAAGCCTTGACTCGTCCAGAAAAAGTGGCCATACTCAAGACCAAAGCCCATGGAAAAGCCCAAACAGAAGAAGCACAAGGAAATAAGCTGGCAGACGAGACGGCAAAGTGGGCAGCAACTTACGGAAAAGAGTCAGAAGGGAGTCCGGATCAAACAAGCTACCTTCAGATTATGACTAGGTCGCGGGCCAGAGAACAGATACCAAATGTGGAAGGGACCGACGCCATCAACCAAGTTACCATCTTCCAGAACAATAGTACCCCTGAGGACAGACAGCAATGGCAGACGGAAGGAGCAAGTGTGGATAAACAAGGAATATGGAGAAAGGACAAACGAGTTGCCCTCCCGAGAGCCCTGTACCCAGCAATTGTACAGTGGGCACACGGTCCTACCCACCGAGGGAAGAACCAGATGGTAACGGCAATCAACAAACTATACCTGGCCCCAGGAATATCCACCCCTGTCACCCAGTATTGCCGGACATGCATAATCTGCAATCGATGCAACCCTGGAAGGACTATGACCACTCCTGCAAAACACCTCGCCAGGACATCCTATCCGTTTCAAAGAATTCAAATAGATCACACACAACTGCCTAAAAGTGGCAAATACGAATATCTACTAGTGGTAATCGATATGTTTTCAGGATGGCCCGAGGCTTACCCGGTCACCAATATGACAGCCAGGACTACTGCAAAGAAACTTATGAAGGAAGTAATATGCAGATTCGGAATTCCAGAAGTAATAGAAAGCGATCAAGGACCAGCCTTTACTGCAGATATCACATCGGCAATTTGGAAATTAGTCGGGGCTGATCTAGGACTACATACTCCATACCATCCTCAAAGTAGCGGGAAAGTAGAAAGACTTAATGGTACCCTAAAAAACAAACTTTTGAAAGCCAGCCAAGAACTGAACATGGCATGGCCAGAACTATTACCTATAGCATTATACTCGGTTAGGAACACCCCTAAAGCCCCTACAGGATTGACGCCTTATGAAATACTATTTGGTGGTCCCCCAAGGTTAGGCCACTACTACCCCCAGCAGCTTAGCATGGGAAATGACAATCTAGTGAACTTTGTAATTGCATTATGTAAGGAACTGACAATAACACATTCTGCAGTATACTCCTCTTTTCCAGATCCGGAAGCAGATACTACCACCCACGACATTAAACCTGGAGAATTTGTGGTAGTCAAGAAGCATGTCCGAGGATCTCTAGAATCACGATTCGAGGGCCCATACCAAGTCATATTGACCACCCCTACCGCTGTGAAAGTTGAGGGTCGCCCTACTTGGATTCACGCTTCCCATTGCAAACGAGTGGGAGTTCCGAAATGATCCAGTATATCCTTTTGTGTGGTACAGCATGGGTAGTAACCGGACAGGTAGCGGTCACTAAGATCGACGATATGACTGTCCTCTGGTTTAATTCAAGCAACACCCATGTAGCCACTTACACATTCGATTATTGTCAAATAATAGACTGTAACCATAGACAGTGGGAATACGGGTTGAACTATGATTGGGGAAGAAACTGGATCAAAACCATAGGAGAAGGAGAACAATATATATGTGTTACGGATGATAATTGGGGAACTCAGGGTAAATACTGGGGCTCCGTGGGATGGAACACTGGAAGAGATTGGGGATATCAACCCCCTAGCGCTTTAAACAAAAAGGATGATAGCGGAAAATCTCTAATAACTAGGATGACCCTTACGAAGACCCCATTTCGTAGCCAGTGTCAAAATGTAGGTAGCTGTAATCCACTGATTCTAACTATAGAAAATCCCAAACACACAGATGGTGGACAGTATTGGCTGTCGTCTTATACAGGGAGTCTCGGCTATGTGGGACCTGAGGGTCCATTTAGAATTATGGATATGGTAAATTCCACAGAATGGGAAAAATTGATTATTGAACAGCCAAACCCCGTTGCCCCTAGGATCCGAACCATCTCACAAATAGTTGCAATCGCGAACCCAGGATTCGAAGACACTATGGCTATGGAAACTGGATTTGTGGATACAAATCTATGGTTGGAATGGATGAAATATTCCGCCACTAAAGTAAACAAAAGCAATTGCTATGTTTGTGCTGGGGCTAGACCCCATTTAGGTATGGTACCCTTAGAAATCCCAAAACAAATTCAGCCATGTTTTTTTAGTTTATTCACCAATACTACTATTGAACAAAATGAGTGTGAAAATTGGAAGAAAGAATATCCTATCATAACTGAGACCCCCAAGAATCGAGAGGGACTTACTATATACCCCGGGAACTACACCTGTTATGTAAATTATGAGGGAGAAGGGAGATTTGTAGGAAACTTTAGTAACCAGTGGTGTGGGACGTATAGCTCAATAAATGGAAGCCTCCTTCAGAACCAGGTCCAGTCATTAGGGGATATATATTGGATCTGTGGGGACATGAAAATTAGAACTCGAATCGGAGGGAACTGGAAGGGAGAATGCACCCTGTCGAAAGCGATCATGCCTTTTCATATACTCTCTGAGACCCAAGAGACCACCTCTCAAAATAGTCACATATTAACAAGGGAAAAAAGAGATCTGAAAGGAAGTTTTGACCCCCATGTGTATGTAGATGCTATAGGAGTCCCAAGGGGGGTCCCAGATGAATTCAAGGCCCGGGATCAGGTAGCAGCTGGATTTGAATCATTAATCCCTATGATCACAGCTAACAAAAATGTAGATTGGATAAATTATATCTATTACAACCAGCAACGGTTTGTTAACTATACTTGGGACGCTTTACAAGGTCTAGCTGACCAGTTAGGACCCACATCTACTATGACTTTCCAGAACCGTATGGCCCTTGATATGATACTAGCAGAAAAAGGAGGCGTTTGTGCCATGATAGGTACTACCTGTTGTACTTTTATTCCAGATAACACAGGACCAAACGGCAAAGTAACCATGGCAATCAAACAGATTGTTTCTTTATCCGAGGAATTAAAACGAAATTCAGGTTTCACAGACCCATGGGATCAGTATTTCTCATGGTTAACCGGATGGCAGAAAATTCTGGCCCAAATTGGGATTGTAATCTTAATTTTTCTAGTGCTTTTCGCAGTTATTGCTTGTTGTGTATTACCATGTATGAAGAAATTAATGACTAAAACTATAACTGAAGTAACTCCCACTTTCATGTTTTCTTCAGAAATTGAAGGACTTTTACCAACTCCATCCATGAAAACAACCACCCTTTATCGAGACTATTGTTCTGAAGATGAATAGATAGTGTAGGGTGTGCACCGACTCTTTAAGTCCAGCTACAAAGGGGGGTCTCCTAATAGGGGAGGCTCGTCTCAAACTGGTGAAAAAATCCTTTTACTCCCCTTTCCCAGAGCACGGACACACTTAGGTTAAGAAATGAAGAAAATAATGATAAAAGGGGGGACTGTGAAGGATGGAGTGGACAGAAGTTAATGTTTATAATAATTTTCTTCCTTTAATAAAATATAGACTATAGAGTTGTGTACATAATTGTGATGAAGCAATAGTAGGATTAGATAAGTATACGTGGCAAGATGGCCCCTGAACAGGGACTACGCACTAACAAAATACTAAGTCACTTCCTGGTATGAACGAACTATGAAGACATATCTAAAGGACCAGATAAGGGTGAACCTATCCAAGGATGACACAAAGTAACAAGAGGCTTACAGTGATACGTGCTTTTATAAAAGTGTGATAACATGTACCCACCCCCAGGAGAAAGGGGATATAGAACAAATGTGTGTAATAAATAAGTCAGTGACGCCTGATGCTGAGTGAGGAGCTTTGTACCAGACTCTGTGTGGTGTGATTCCTTTCGTACGAACTCAGCGTATTATCCCTGCCGGTTGAGACTGATTAGTACCCGAACAGTATAGCAGAAAAAGGAGTCACCGCGGGCGCTGCTGTACTTCAATGGAACCAAAATGCTTGGAAGGTTCAGATCGTTGGTAATAATGTACGGAAGAGTGTAAGAATAAATGGAATTTACTAATAATATGAATAGTAAGCTTAAGCAGCCCGAAAATTACTGGATCTTTAAAATGAAGACCCTCCAACCGGATGGCCTTAATGATATATCCGAATCCACTCTTGATTAGTATATCACTTTATTATTTATCATTTAACTTTGTGTTTTCTGCGGTTAAACATCATTGATTATCAACTTATCATTATATTATTGTGTTTACGAAGGTATATTACACTTATTCTGGTGATTTTCTTGTACATTATGATGCTACTTCTTCTGTCATATTTTTGTTTTTGTTTTATTCTTTAAATTCATTACTATTGACATTTATATTTATTTTCATTCATTTTCATTTTTCACAGTTATATTATATATTTTTTTGTACATTATGATGCTACTTTCCGGTTCTTTTTTTTTTTTTTTTTTATTTCATTATTATTTTATATTTCATATTTCATTTTATTTTATTCATTTTCCATTATTATCATCCATTATCATTATTATCATTTTTGTCTTTATGCCTCTACTTATTAATGATCATAAATTCCTGTACCTATGATATCGATTTCACTGTATCACCTAATACATTTTAGCCCTGCCGACTTTACATTTCAGTGTATCTCATATATATCACTTTTATACATAACCCGTTTACCATGTTACCAGTTAATTTCGTATACATTTTTGATGCTCCCCCCCTCAGATATATTATTCATTATGTTCCCTTTTTGAATTTCATTCATGACACATTGCTTTCTCCTTATTTCGTTTTGTCATCTATTACAATTTATCGGCTTTGCCGACTTTGTTTTAATTTATAAGACTATTACCTCTCTGTCATTTCCCGACAGTTCTGTTAATTTTTTTCTACTGTTTTATTATTCATATGGACATTTCTTTCTATGAAAATAATTTTTTTCCTATTGCCGATGTATTACCACCTTTACCTTTATATATATATATACATTTTTTTATATATATATATATATATATATATATATATATATCATATATAATGTTTTATATTCTAATTTATTATACAATTTTGGCTATTTAATATTTCTGAAATCTAGCCTGCCTCAACTAGTGGGTTGTTTTATTCCCATTTCCTTATATGTATATCGCCGCTTTGAATCATTGCCGACATTATGGTTATCATTCTGTTAATTATATAAATTCTGGTACATAAAGGTTAGTACCTTTGTACTATACACCGGATTTTGTAGTCCATACCTATATATTTTTAATTACTTACATTTTTAATTACTTACATTATTATTCTATATTATCGGGCAGCCTTTTTTTTCAGTGTCGCTTCGGCACACATTACGTACTACATTTCAAACCTTCTTAATTACATGGTTTTCATTATGTTCTCTTTTCATACATTTTAAACTCTTCTTTCTCTATTCATTTTTTATTGTTTTTATTATATGACATACTTTTACTGTTTTTGTGTGTTTCTCCGGTCCTGTGTATTTTGAACTTTGAACTGTGACGTCACTTAAACACCTTGACCCCGTTCACATTGGCGGGTTTTTCAACATCAACATGGCTATTTAAACAGTGACTTTTTGTTTGTTCATCCATGACCTGATGAAGATGCCAGTACGGCATTGAAACGCGTAGTCATATTATTAATAAATTCCATTTATTTAAAAAAAAAAAAAAAAAAGTCATATTATTAATAAATTCCATTTATTCTTACACTCTTCTGTACATTATTACCAACGATCTGAACCTTCCAAGCATTTTGGTTCCATTGAAGTACAGCAGCGCCCGTGGTGACTCCTTTTTCTGCTATACCAGCATAGAGGTCAATAATGCAATTTTTCAGCCACCACTAGGGTCTTACCATATACAAATGTATACACCTCCAAATAAATAAGTGCGAAATATGCTCCCTCTAGTGGTGACTTTAGGCAGCTAGAATTTAATCACATTAAAGGGGTTGTCCACTACCGGACAACTGATGATCTATCCACCGGATAGGTCAACAGTATATGATCTGTGGGGGTCTGACACCCGGGCCCCAGACGGATCAGCTGCTCCGGCTGCCTGCAGGCATCAGATGTCATTGCACAGTATGCAATGTACGGGACTGGAAGCAGTTGGCTCCATACATTGCATAGTGGCCGAGCTGCAGCTCTGCTCCTATTCACTTGAATCGGCCGCTATTTCGTGACCGGAGCCATCTGCTTCCGGCATGGACGTCCGGTGTCCGCAGGCAGCTGTAGCAGCTGATCGGTGCGGGGTCTGGGTGTCAGACCCCCACTGATCATATACTGATGACCTATCCATTGGATAGGCTGTCTGGTAGTGGACAATCCCTTTAAGGGTAATTCAACAAAACAGTCCCCTTTGTAAATGTATCCCCTGGATATCCAGCTCCTAAAGCTACGCACGGTCACCTACAGTCAGTACATGAGTCAGTATAACTAGAGGTACAATTTAAAGGGGCTTTTAAAGTGGCCTGATTTGAGTCTGCAATAAATTAGCGGACCACCCAGGGTTACAGTCTTTAGAAGGTTCCTTTAGTAAACTCTGCAGAAAAAAAAGAAGTAAATTTGTATGGGATATAGGAGCCTGTAGATGCAAAATGCCTGGGGCCTTAAAGGGAACCTGTCACCAGCATTTCACCTATTGAACTTTACTTGTCCCTCACTGGCCGCTGCTATAAAAAGTTCATTGGCGTTATCCCCTATCCTAAACTCCTCCTCCGACTGTAAATAACGGTCTGCAAACATTTTGCTCCTTTTATCGTAATAATCCGGTGTCCATTTGTAAGCACACACCAGAAGAGGATGTCAATGCACAAGCAAGGATTGTGTGTGCTGGGGGAAGGCGATGAGCTGTCAATCAAAAAGTAAGGAGGCGGGGTAAACTCTGAAAGACTTGAGGAATGAACATATGACTCTTTTCAAAGGAAGATCTGACTCTTTTCAAACGAAGATTTGACTCTTTTATGCTCATTAGCATACGGTGTGGGAACACTTAAAAGCTGAATACTAAAGCTACAGAGCAGAATATGAAGACAATTATAGGTTATATAGAAATGATTTTTCACCCATTACCACCTGGTATTGCTGGTTTAATAGGTGAAATGCTGGTGACAGGTTCCCTTTAAGCTTTCTCTTTAATAATCTTTTCCAACAAAGTTGGAAGCTACAATTATCATAAATGTCTTGTGTGCTGAAGGATTAAGATTTCGTTTCACAGGAACGAAGAGGCCGACACCTGAAAAACAACCCCATATCATTATCCTCCTCCACCAAACATTACAGTTGGCACAATGCAGTCAGGCGGGTAACGTTCTCCTGGCATTAACCAAACCCAGACTCGTCCATCAGACTCCAGATAGAGAAGTGTGATTCATCACTCCACAGAACAGGTTTCCACTGCTCCAGAGTCCAGTGGCGGCGGCTTTACACCACTCCATCTGGCACTTGGCATTGTGCTTGGTGATGTAAGACTGGCATACAGCTGCTCGGCCCCCGTGCCATGAAGCTCCCGGGGCAGTTTTTGTGTGGATATTAATGCCAGAGGAGGTTTGGAGCTCTGCAGTTATTGAGTCATCAGAGAGTTGGTGACTTTTATGCTCCCCAGCACTCGGCTCTGTAACTTTACGTGGTCCCCACTTCGTGGCTGATTTGCTGTGGTTTCTATAAGCTTCCACTTTACAATAATATCACTCACAGGTGATGGTGGAATAACTTGGACGGATGAAATGTCATGAACTGACTTGTTACATCGGTGACGTCCTATTACAGGACCGCGCTGGGATTCAGTGATGTCTTTACAACGACCCGTTCTATCACAAATGTCTTTAAAGCCGACTCCATGGCGAGTGCTGGATTTTATACACTTGTAGCAATGGGACCGACTTAAATTTAATTAATAAGAGGTGTGTCCCAATACTTTTGTCCATATTGTGTATCTTACATCTTGCTGCCAGATACTACAGGACGCCTTCAGATGTCTTTTTGGTGTCCATGCATGACGTGCTTTGGCAGTATAAGAGGAATTACACAATATTCGGCAGGGGGTTTTAATGTTCTGGCTGATCGGCGTCTGACCCCACATGGAGCTGTAATATGAAGGTCTGAAAAGCCCTTTATCATATGTAAGGATTCATGTAATCAATAGAAAAAGGTTTGGTTTCACCGCATCTCATTCTAGATCAATATGGTAAAAGCAGATATCCAGTTATGATCTGAAAAATAACCTGAGTGACTACCTAGGGGTAATACCCACCTGCTATATATAGATATGTTATTTATATGTATGGAGCTTCTACCTCTCCTGGAATCCCCATAGTCACTTGGTTCTACTGGCTGCCATTCTTCCTGATGTTGAATTTCAATAATTTCCCTTAGGCCCCATGCACACGAACGTAAAAAAGCCTGCAATTATGGCCCGTAATTACGGCCCGTAATTACGGGCCCATAGACTTCTATTGGCCACGGGTATGCGTACGGGAAGGTGCCCGGGCCGTTGAAAAATATAGAACATGTCCTATTTCAGGCCGTAATAACGGCACGGGCAGGCCCATAGAAGTCTATGGGGCTTCCGTAATTACGTGTGACTACGTGTGTGCACCCGTAATTACGGGAGCGTTGCTAGGTGATGTCAGGGGATAGTCACTGTCCAGGGTGCTGAAAGAGTTAAACGATCGTCAGTAACTGTTTCAGCACCCTGGACAGTGACTTCCGATCCCAATATAGATCAACCTGTAAAAAAAATAGACGTTCATACTTACCCAGAACTCCCTGCTTCTTCCTGCAGTCCGGCCTCCCGGGATGACAATTCAGCTCATGTGACCGCTGCAGCCAATCACAGGCTGCAGCGGTCACATGGTCTGCCGCGTCATCCAGGGAGGTCGGGCTGGATGTCGAAAGAGGGACGTGTCACCAAGACAACGGCCGGGTAATTATGAATTTCTTTTACTTTTACTATGGAAAGGGCTGCCCCTTCTCTCTACCCTGCACTGCTAGAGAGAAGGGGCTGCCGATTAGTGCAGTGCAATTCTGAAGCGAAAACGTGCCCATAAATACGGGTGGAATACTGGTGACACCGGACCCACGGGTCCGTAAATACTGGTGCAATACGGGTTGAATACGTATGACCAAGGACCTGTATTTATACCAGTATTTACGGGAGGAAAAAAATAAATTTGTGTGCATGAGGCCTTACCCTGTTCCAGCAGCAAGTCGCCAGTGGCAGCCGTGGCTCTAGCCACAGGCTGCATCAAGTTACCTTGCAAACTGAATGACTTCTCCCCCCTCCTGCGATGCCTCCTGCTGGCAGTTCTGGCGGGCCATGGCAACCGGACCCTCCTAGATGACATCACTCTGGTAGCTTATTTAAAGCGGACTCTAACCTCAAAGCCTTGTCTTTTTTTTTAACGTATATCCTTTGCTATTGACTCTGATCCTGACCTTGGCTTTCCGGATTTCGCTTCTATGTCATCCCTTGGATTTGTCACCTGGTACCGGTTAGTCTCCTCCTGATTTTAACCTTTGGCCTGTACTCTAACTATGCCTCTGTCTCATTCTCTGGTTGTCGCATTCTGACTACTATCCTGGTGATGAACCCTGGCTATGACTCAATTGAGTACATTTCTCGGCGTGAATGCCCGGGAAATGGTTAAGCTGAAAAGAGGTGTCCAGTTGCATGGAGACAGTATTTGCATTGTTCTCATCAATGTTCACTCACGACGTGTCTAATATTTGTCCTGTCTACAGACCTTTCACATTCGGTCAACAAGAACGCTTCGGTAAAAATTTTCAGGACCAAAGAGAATCAATATGTTGACCATTGTGCTAACAATTATTGATATTATTGCTCTATCGAGTTCATTTTTAGGCAACACCTTCCTTCTTGTCGTGAATGCCCTGGAATGGGTGAAAAACAAAAACATTAACAGGTCTGATCAACTTATTTGTGGCATCAGCTTCTTCAGCTCATTATACGAAGTTCTTACATTTTGTGGATATATTTTGCGGTTACCACAGATCAATTTGGTGTTCACTTTTGAAGTCCAAAGGGTTAGCACAGTTGTGTGTCTGGCAATAATGTCTTGTAACATCTGGCTTTCCACCTGGCTATCTGTACATTTTTGCTTCCGAATTGTGAACATCCAACACCAGTTCTACGTGTATCTCCAAAGAAGATTCCCCAAGATGATCCTATTGCTCCTACTTCCATCCGTTATTGGCTCCTTCTTATTAAGTCTTACTTTCTCATGGGACTTATCGGAGAAAAATTGGTCAAAGATGGTCCTCAATGCTTCCCGACAAAATACGTCTGCCTCATTCGATCCACCAAGATGTGTTTGCTTGTATGAAGCTTTCATTGGGTTGTCTTCTTTGGGGCTTCTTTTCTCTTTAGCATCACTGGTGACCATTATGAAATCTATCTACGGACACATGAAGAAGATGCAAAAAAGTGGTGACAGCTGCCGAAACCCTAATCTAGATGCTCATATCAAAGCCACCAAAACGATAGCTTTATTACTCATAATCAATGCGTTTTTCTGCTATGGCCTTACGCTGACTGCTTTTAAAGGGAACGATTCCACGTGGAACCCCTATTTATATATTTTTACTTCTGTTTGCTATGCCCTTAATTCTTTGAACATAATACTAGGTAATAGTAAACTTAAGAGAAGATTTTTTTGCCAGATTTGTTCCCTGTTCTTTCTACTGAATACAGAATAATAATGGATTTGTCTTATATTTTTGGATATTACTACACTGTCTAGTACAGCTGATGGAGCATGCTTACTGCCACGTATGTTGTGTGGCTCGGGGGGACAGGGGAACGGGGTCCCCTGTTCAAGTGATTATGCGGGTCCCAGCAGTCACCAGTCTAAGGGTATGTTCACACGTAGAATCAAAAACGTCTCAAAATATGGAGCTGTTTTCAAGGGAAAACAGACCCTGATTTTCAGACGTTTTTTGAGCAACTCTTATTTTTCGCGGCGTTTTTCGCTGCATTTTTTACGGACGTTTTTGGAGCTGTTTTCATTGGAGTCTATGAGAAAACTGCTCCAAAAACGTCCCAAGAAGTGTCCTACACTTCTTTTGACGAGGCTGTAATTTTACGAGCCGTCTTTTGACATCAACGCGTAAATTGACGGGTCGTCGGCACAGTACATCGTAAAGCCCATTGAAAGTAATGGGCAGATGTTTGCCGACGCATTGGAGCCGTTTTTTCAGACGTAGTTCGAGGCGTAAAACGCCTCCATTACGTCTGAAAATAGGTAGTGTGAACCCAGCCTAACATTTACCATCTATCCAGTGGAATTAATATTTTTAGCTGGAATATCCCTTTAAGAAGAATCAATATTTGACTACAAAAATGTAAATCGAGTCATGACTGCCCATACATTGCCCTTCGGAGGTAGAGGAATGTACAGGAAGTCCTTACTGTGCCACCGCAGGGTAAATTATGCATTCCATGGTGACCAGTGAAATCAAAGGACCATCAATGTAATGCATGGACATGTTTGGTCCTCTAGAACAAGAGCCACTCTTTGAAGTCGCTCTCTATTCTGGCCGATAGGGACCCCAAATGAATGTTGGAAATAAATGGGCTGCCCGGTCCTTCAGAGGGAGAGAGGCTTTTTGTTGCCGCTCTTCACTCTGGCTGATAAATGAGGGTGCTGTTCGTGGGATTCCCTTCTATTGACTCATGGTATTATAAATTGGGTTTTCTTAACCAGACAAGTTGGTCTTTTCGGTGGGATCGGCCAAAGAACTCCTCTATATAGGACCCAACAGTTCCCTACCTGCAGATGTCGGTAGAAAGAAGATCAAGCATGTAGGATTTCTACATGCCTGATCCTTTGTTTCCCCGTAAAATTGACCTTTTTTCAGACGAACGTAGAATACGCCATGTGACAGCCGTTAAAACAACCGCTGTCACACGGACTCATGTTTTTCAATGGGGCCGTTCACACGTCCGTTGTTTCAGCAGACCGTGTGAAGGGTCCATTGAAAAATAGAACATGTCCTATTTTCTTCCGTTTTCACGGATACCTCCATAGAATCAAAGGCTACGGGGATCCGTGAAAACGGGACCCACACGGGGCAACTCAGATGTGAAAAACTGCCGTTTTTCACATCCGAGTTTCCTCATGTATGTCTGAATAAGGCCTAAAGCTCAGTTTTTTTTTTTTAAATGTAGACCCTCTTTGAAGCACTAGAGGGCACAATATGACTGGTAGGACTTGGGCTGGGTCTTGGGCTTACTGCCAGTGCAGAGAAGCGAATATTACAATAGACTATATTATTAAAGTGCCACACCAGTGAATTAATCTGTTATGTATATGAACAAACTGTAAGAATGAAAACATAATAAATATTCCTACCAATAAAAGTGATATGTTTCCAAGTCACAATTGAGCTGAGGGGATCACAATTTGTAAAGGAGGAAAGACAGCCGTATATATTGATTAAAAAAATGCTTTAAACGGGTTATCGCCACTCTTGACCATGGACTGTGTACAGTCTTGCGGTTCAACTCTATTCACTTGAATGTAATACCATACACAGCCATGGACAGGAGTGGCGCTGTTTCTGGAGAATGCGAATAGAGGACTACCGAGGAGCACGCCAGCGTTATAGTTGAAGAATCTGCCCAATAAAAGTACAGCCACAATTGTGTAGAGTATGTAGTATCTACCCCCAATGTGACCTCCGTCCCTGCCCCCGCAGTCATAGATCATCATGGTAGCCTAATCCCTGGACACCTCACACAGCCAGCAACATCACAGATCAGTACAGGGATATACTGTATGGCACTATTCACCTGGGCAGTGTATGTAATATGTATGTTGGGGCTATGTGATGTTTTCTGACCGCTGTATACACTGTCTCCGGTATACGCTTATATAAAGGGGACCGCTTGGGTAAGGATCTGTGACAAGTACTTTGGGTGGATCTGTGATAAGCACTCTGGTGGGCGATCAGTGGCAGGCACTCTGGTGGGCGGTCTATGCCGGTCTCTGAGGAACATTTGTGGCTGACACACCACATGGAGCTTTTGAGGCTGTTGTCCTGGGTGGAGATCTCCTAAAATTTGAATCACCATTCGAGGGAAATTTTAAGCCCTACCTCGATCCACCCAGGAACACCCACAGACCCTCCCATAAACGCCTATTTTGGGTCACATTTGCATAAACCCTTGAGAGCTGTTTTGTGGGATAACAGGGGTGGTATGAACATCTTCTGGGTGTGGGCCGATTTGCCTTTTAAATCTTTGCCACGTGCCCCACAAATTTGTTAAAATGACCCTGCATATGGCAATAGAGCCTAGTGTAACAGTAAAGGAGTACAATAACCAATTCATAATGTATCTGTAACATTTATCTACTGAATGTTGTAACGGGGCCTGTGGATAGAGAGACTGTCATAGGGCCTACAGAGGATGGTGGGAACCCACTGTGTCATCAAGGGTCACATGGGGCTAAACCAGATAGCGGAATCTAAGGGAACTCCAGGTATTCACTACCTCCCAGAGAAGTCTCCCTTAGCGATGGCCGTCGTTATGGTAAAGGAACAGCAGACGAATGCCAGGTTAGGTATAGCATAGGCCGGCAGACGAGCACGGTTGGTAAAGCCAAAGGTCAGGGCAGGCGGCAGAGGTACGTCACGGGTCACTAGGAAGAGGTCAGGGCAGGCAGCAGGCAAGGAGAGTCAAGGTAAAAGCTGAGGTCAGACACAGGAAAAACAAATAATTGATCAGATATCACTAGCAAGCTGGGAGGATCCAAATTGCTCAAGCAATGGTGGACAGGGGGAGGTTCCTTTTATACCCTGGGAGAGTTAAGTAGTAGGTGCGCGCTGGCCCTAAAGATCGGGGGAGTCAGCAAGCGCACGCACTAGGTAGTGTATGAAACACAGAAGGAGAGAGCAGCAAGGGATGCCGCAATTAGAAAAGAGTGAGGCAGGAACGTCGTCTCCACCAAGAGCTGGAGGACGCCGTGGAGAGGTCAGTATATGACGGCGGGGAGCAGTGGGAGCGACGGCGGCGGCCGTTACAACCGTAATCCCCATCTACTATACATATAGATGTTAGCGTGTTACTCTTTACAAACATAAAAATCCAGCATACACTTGTATAACTTGGAGATCTTTCTCCTTATCACAGAACTATAACCTAGCGCCACTCCTGTTCAGAAGCGGTATATGGTATTACAGCCCGTTCCCATTAAAGTAAATGGAACTGAAGGGTAATACCAGATACAGACCATGGACAAAAGTGGCGCTGTTTCTGGGCTGTGTCTGGTATTACAGCTTATTCCCATTCAAAAGAACGTATTACCGGATAAAACCATTAGACAAGAGGGGCGCCGTATCTGGAAAAAATGCAGACCCTTTTTCTCTTTAAATTTGTCTTTATTAAGAATTTCGATGTCACAGCATATACAGATATTTCAAAACCATCTTATACAGATAAATCAGTGTAGACATAATTTTTATAAGCAAACAAAACATAGTATAACATAAACAACATTAACAAGAAATGTGATCAATGTGGATACACTGCATCGCATTTGAAATTGACATTCTGTGTCCAGGCTTTCCATACAGCAGAAAAGGAATCAACCGTATTTGCACCATAAGCAATGAGCTTTTCATACAGGTAGGTGGTATTTAGTAGTGAGATCACTTTCTCAAGAACTGGAGCCTTCGGGCTCTTCCAATGTCGGGTTATAACTAATTTAGCAAGGAGCAGGATTTTGCAGACCAAAATTCTACATTGTGCCGGTATATCCTGGATACCTATAGACAGTAAGGCCAGTCGAGGTACAGCAGGAAGTGTAAATCTTAATACATCAGATAATAATCGGAAGATATCTTCCCAATATGACTTCAATATAGGACAGCTCCACAGGGTATGGTATAGAGACCCTCTGCACCCACAATTTCTCCAGCAAGTAGACGGAGAACTCGGATACATAGAATGTAATCGGTCAGGTGTAAAATACCATCTCAGCATAATTTTCATAGCCGCCTCGAGATGAGAGCTACACCTGAGTGATCTATGATTTAAAGTCAGTGCACCTGTCCATTCCTTCTCAGTGAAGGAGGCACCCAACTCTCGTTCCCACACTCTAAAAGGATATGCCTTCTGAAAAATCGTATGCTCATGTAACAAGCTATAGATCGGCTTTAGACCTCTGGTGCCTTTTTGAAATATAGTAAATATCTGAGAATTATATCTGATTAGACCAATATTGGTACTGGACAAAAAATGTCTTATTTGTAAATATTTATAGAACTCACTTCGATGTAGCGAAAATTTAGCCGATAAATCCGTAAAAGACCTAAGGAGGTTATTGTCAATGAGCAAATACCTCGTCTAACCCATAAATTAAACTTCAATGAAACTTCAAATGCTGAAAGTCGACATGCTTCAGTAGAGATAGCTTCTAGAAGTGGCAGATAATTAGCCTTATAGAGTTTTTGATGTGAGACAGTTAACGTGAGGCCCAAATACTGTATGCCCTCTGATTGCCAATCCAAAGGGAATCTATGTTTCAAAATGGAGAGTGGATCGGAGGTGATGTGAAAAGGTAGTATCTGTGATTTCTGTGTGTTCAATTTATACCCTGAGATATTCCCGAAGTCCTTGATAATATCGAGAGTTCTCCCTAACGATATGCCAGGGGCACTCAATGTAAGTATGACGTCATCCGCATATAAAGATATAACATGAGTATGATCTCCAATTTGTATACCCTTTACCAAGCTATCCTCCCGTATAACCTGCGCAAGGGGTTCAATAGATAGCACAAAAATTAGAGGGGATAAAGGGCAGCCCTGCCTGGTACCATTAGTAATGGGAAATTCGTCTGACAGAGAGCCGTTAGTAAATACCCTGGCCAACGGGTCTGAGTATAAAGCTTGAATTGACGATAGAATATGTCCCGAGAAACCCATCCGCTTCAGCACGGAAAAGGCATACATCCAATTGATGCGGTCGAAAGCCTTTTCGGCGTCGAGCGAAAGTAAAATTGCAGGTATCTCTCGTGTGGATAGATAGTTAGTGATATTTAATACCCTTCTAGTATTATCAGTCGCTTGTCTACCTTTTATGAATCGCACCTGATCTTCCCTAATCAGATTCGGTAAAAGTGGAGCTAATCTAGACGCTAGCACTTTAGCATATATCTTCAAATCAGTATTTAACAGCGAAATAGGTCGAAAGTTTTGGGGAGCGTCTGGGCTCTTTCCGGGTTTGGGAAGGGTAACTATCAATGCGGACTGATTCTCTTTGGGGAATCTGCCAGTCAGACTCGCGTCTTGGTATGTCTGTCTAAGATATTTAATAAGGATATTTTGGAAGGTTTTATAATATTCATTTGTTAACCCATCAGGGCCGGGTGATTTCCCCAAAGGAAGCTTTTTAATTACAGTCAGAATTTCTGCATCAGTAATAGGACAGTTAAGGGTGGACAGTTGGTCTAAGGTCAAAGTGGGGAGATTAATAGATTGTAAAAATTCCTGAATATTGTCTTCTGTCACCAGAGAAGATCCAGGCTCCTCCTTCAAATTGTAAAGCCACGAGTAGTAAGCCTTAAATTTGTTAGCAATTTCCCTCGGGTCATACACTTTTCCCTTTGCTCCTTCTGTTAATAGAAATGGGATTCTGGCTTTCGTATATTGCCGTTTAAGTCTGGAGGCCAATAGTTTACCCGCTTTATTGTTTTGAGAATAATAGTGGGAATTCGTTTTCCTAACCTTCTTGTCATATTTTTGTAGCAGGCACGCTCTTAACTGATTTCTCAGATCCATACGTTTCTCAGCGTGATCTGATGTTTGTTGGGTTTTATTTAGTCATTCTAGCTGTTTGATATTCTCTATAAGGGACAGCGTCTGTTTTGTCTGCTCCCTCCTGTCTCTATGCCCAAGTTTAATGAAAGTTCCTCTAATATATGCTTTATGAGCATTCCATAGAATATCTGAGCTAGTAACAGATGGGGCATTTAAGCTGAAAAATTCTCTGAGATCCCGTTCTATCGTAGATTTATGTGCAGAATGAGAGAGAAGGTATGGATTGCATCGCCAGAGATAGGTGTCTGGAGCCTTATGTTTTTCCTCTATGTGAAGTGTGATAGCCGGATGGTCAGACCATGTAATAGTTTCAATGGTAGAAGATTTAGACATAAACAGTAATGCTCTGTCCACCAGAAACATATCTAGCCTAGAATAACTATTGTGAACCGTAGAGAAATAAGAGTAATCCCTCTCCGTGCTATGTAAAACACGCCAGGCATCGTATAATTCCTCCTTCCATAAACTCTCACCCAATGAATTGAGTTGTCTTCTCACACTAGAGGTAGTATCCAGGTTCGTATCCGTTATTGTGTTGAAATCACCACATATAAGGAGTTTTCCCTGCCGCACTTTAGATATGAGGCGCATTACCTTATTAAAGAAGCGAATTTGACCTGTATTAGGAGCATAAACCGACACCACTGTATATATGACATTATTGAGGGAACAAACCCAAATAACATACCGGCCTGCAGTATCTATTTTCTCCTGGATAAGTTGGAATGCTATAGTATTTTTTACGGCTAGGAGAACTCCTCTGGATTTAGAAGTGAAATGTGATTGGTATATTACTGGGAAGCTAGGGTGTTTTATCCTAAACGCATCTTTCTGGATAATATGCGTTTCCTGGATGCAAAAAACATCACATGACAGATCCCGGGCTTCTGCCCACATAAATGCTCTCTTTTGCGGACTATTAAGACCTTTCACATTAAGGGATGCCATTTTTAACACCATTAGGATATGTCAATAAGTGCAGAGTAAGATTCTGGATGTTCACATTTAAGCTGGATATTACATGACAACAGACTATTTCCACCATCACTGTACCATATTGCAATTACAGCCTTGGAGAAAGAATTAGTTGATGCATCTTTCCACATAATGACTAACAGGAAAAAATAAACAAACATATAGAAAAACAAGCTGATATACCAGCAATAAAACAACATTTTGTTAGACCATAACAGCATTATAGCCGTCTTACAAGAGAGGGGGGTAGAACAGTCAGTGAGTTTCCTCAAGGTTTGGGAGAACCATCCTGAGGAAGCACCTGTAATATAGCGAGAGTACCTCAACGGTGTGTGTGCTTTGGAGAACCAGCAACACGCCATTCATTCGTGATACGTTTAGGAGATGTTGGCAGAGGAGCTTGTCTTGATGAAAGCGGGATCTTCCATTGGTGTAATAATGCAGAACCTTCTTCCAGTCTTCTAATGATGTGTAGAACATTATTTCGGGTGATGAGCAGGCGAACCGGGAAACCCCATTTATATAAAACTTTCTGATCTCTCAATGCTGAAGTAATAGGGGATAGTTGGCGTCGGAGTTGCAAGGTAGTAGAAGATAGATCAATATATAGAATGACCATCTGATAAGGTTCCGGCAGGCGATTCATCTTCCTTGCCGCATACATCAGGTTTTCCTTAGTTTGGAAAAAATGGACACGAACCAAGACATCCCTTGGAACATGTTCTCCCAAATGCTTAGGACGTGGCACCCGGTGTGCTCTATCAATAATCAAGTCCTGCGGGGTACAGTCAGGCAGTATGCATTTTGCAAGAGATTGAATATATAGGGTCAGATTTTGTGGCATAACCGATTCAGGGGTACATCGAAACTTCACGTTATTGCGCCTTGATCTATCCTCCAAGTCGGCAACTTTAGCACGTAATTGTTGTACTTCCGTTTCAAGGCCATAATGAGCGTCTATGAGATCATTATGTGAGGTGGCAAACGACCCCATTTTGGTTTCCACGTGGTTAACCCGGTTCTCCTCTTCTTGTAAAGATGTGGAAATAGGATGTGTAAGGTTGGCAAACCCCGCTTGCAGAGATTGGCGTAAGGCCTGCAACATATGTTTCATGGTGGCTTCTGTAACCGCCATATTGGAAGCCGGCAGTTCATCAAACCCGTCAGGGAGCTCATTTGCAACAGATAACAGTGGTGAGGGTGTATCTCTCACCTGTGCCAGGAGGGTATCTTGCGGCTGTATCCTCGGTCTCCATGATTCAGGACTACACGGCCGAGGAGATGAAGAAGTTGACGAGGCCCCATCCTGTGAGCGGCGCTGGACAACGCCCTGTTGTTCTGAGGTATGTGTCCCTTCACCTGATATATGTCGGTCTGGGATGCCTCTTAAACGGGAGGGAGGTAATACTGACGATCTCGATCTAGGAGGTAAGGATGTACTCCTCCTAGCGTGTACAGCGTCCTCATCCTCTCCCTGCTCTGAACGTTCCAGTGCAGGCTCCGAAGTCAGAGACTCTGCGTGTGAGTCTTCCCCGGCGCCATCTTGGATTCTGCCCGAGGTCGCGGGAAAGAAGAAATCTAGGAGTTTCTCCGGTTTCTTCAGCGGTCTCTTCCTTCTAGGCATCGTAAATAAGCAGTAAACCGGGTGTAGCCAGAAAAAAAGAGTTTAAATCCGTTGAAAGTCGCTTTAGTTGCTTAACGGTGCAGGAGCTAAGCACTCACATAGCCATCCAGTTCGGCAGTCAGGCCACGCCCCCCCAGACCCTTTTTCTAATCTTGGACAGCCCCTTTAAGGGAACACTTCAGACAACACTGATAGACTGTTAGACTAAATCCACACCCATCACGAATCCAGAAAATTTTGGTGCGAATTTGCTTTCTGCTACCAAAAACAGTGTGCATTAGCCGCTGTAGATTTTCCTGCGAATTTCACTTAGAAGCTAAAATAAAGTAAAAAACTTTAGACTTTGTAAGACTGGCATGGAGCTGCTTGGACCCCGTGCCATGAAGCTCCTGGGGCACAGTGATTGTACAGATATTAATGCCAGAGGAGGTCTGTACTCTGCAGTTATTGAGTCAGCAGAGCGTTGGCGACTTTTATACACTAAACGCCACAACACTCGGCGCCCGGCTGTGTAACTTTACGTGGTCTCCACTTCGTGGCTGAGTTGCTGAGGCTCCTAAACACTTCCACTTTACAATAATATCACTCACAGCTGATAGTGGAATATCTAGGAGGGAAGAAATATCACAAACTGACTTGTTACATCGATGACGTCCTATTACAGGACCGCGCTGGGATTCAGTGATGTCTTTACAATGACCCATTCTATCACAAATGTCTGTAAAGGCGACTGCACGGCGAGTTCTGGATTTATACACCTGTGGGACTGAATGAAACACCGGAATTCAATGATTAAGAGCTGGGTCCCAATACTTTTGTCCATATAACCTCCGATTACATATTTGATGTAGACTCAAAATATACATGTTAGCGATCAATTCCAGAAATACGATTTATTGGTAATTCGCCTTCCATTACTCACCACTGATATCATCTATATTATCCGTCATTACTTCTATACCGAGAATCTGATTTATGATTTCATTACTTGGGATGGGAAGTAATGCTCAAAAACAAAAGCTGTGTGAACATGTCCTAAAGGTTCCCAAACACATAACATAAAAAAGTCAGAGGACTATCTAATGTGTATGGGGGTATCCTGACCCCCCCCCCCCCCCCCGGTGGCAGATGTTGGGCAGGAAAACGATAGATCTAACATGCCCGATCCCTTGTTTTCCCAGGAGATAAGTAGGTGGCAGAGGTGGCTCGGCCGAGTCAAGGGTGCACGTACAGTATATGAGGGAGTCAAAAAGAATAGTTGTCGATCGACCGACAGCCATTGTATGTGTTTGGGCAGCCAGAGGTATTTTTATTTCTTTTTTGATATTCTCAACACCTATAAAATACAGATTACTGGATTTTTCATGGTTTTGGTTTTGGATTATCAAATTGTCCTGGGTCCTCCAGGGACATTTCAAGGATATTTTTCCCATGACAGACCATATTGATTATACAGGATATAAAATAAAACTGCTCAGCGGGGTCTGACCACCCGGACCTCCAACAATCTTCTTAATGGGAGTTAATGAGAGATAAGGAAACAGGTTTTGATATAATTCCCAATGACTGGAGCGGCAATTCTTTTGATGATAAATCTAATCAATAAGCAATAAAAGTATGTAATGGGAAAAGAGATAGATAGATAGATAGATATGAGATATATAGATAGAGAGAGAGAGAGAGAGAGAGAGATAGATAGATAGATAGATAGATAGATAGATAGATAGATAGATAGATAGATAGATATGAGATAGATAGATAGATAGATAGATAGATAGATAGATAGATAGATAGATAGATAGATAGATAGATAGATAGATAGATAGATAGATAGATAGATAGATAGATAGATAGATATGAGATAGATAGATAGGTAGATACAGGGCCGATTATAGCTTTTCTGCTGCCTGAGGCAAAAATGGAAATGGCGCCCCCCCCCCCTCCACACAAAAAAAAATAAATACAAATAAATTGTAAGTAAGAAACAACTTTAAAAGCTTAAAGAAAAAAATTAAAGCTGTGTGAACAAAAAAATACATTAGTGCCTGTTCACATCACCGTTCGCTTCCGTTCCGAGGTTCTGTCGGGTGAACCCCGCAACGGAAAGTGAAAGTGACAGCACAGCTTCCGTTTCAGTCACCATTGATCTCAATGTTGATGGAAACATCGCTAATGGCTTCCGTTCGTCACCATTCCGGCTGGTTTCCAGTTTTCCGACGGAATCAATAGCGAAGTCGACTACGGAACGGAACGGTGATGTGAACAGGCCCTTATTGAACATCGTTGTTATAAACTGCAAGGTCTCATAATGCTACAGGCAATTGTGTAGTAAATATCCCTATATTGCCCCAGCTATAAATACTAGTAAAATGACCAGGGCAACGTGTATCCAAAATTCAAACACAAAAATGAAACAACAATGTCAGTGTTCAAACTTGTGTCAGGGCCCCCTTAATGGCTCTTTACAGTCAGTATAGTAACACATGCGGCACTTTACAGTCAGTATAGTAACACATGCTGCACTTTACAGTCAGTATAGTAACGCACGCTGCACTTTACAGTCAGTATAGTAACACACGCTGCACTTTACAGTCAGTATAGTAACGCACGCTGCACTTTACAGTCAGTATAGTAACACATGCTGCTCTTTACAGTCAGTATAGTAACGCACGCTGCTCTTTACAGTCAGTATAGTAACGCACGCTGCACTTTACAGTCAGTATAGTAACACATGCGGCACTTTACAGTCAGTATAGTAACACATGCTGCTCTTTACAGTCAGTATAGTAACACACGCTGCACTTTACAGTCAGTATAGTAACGCATGCTGCACTTTACAGTCAGTATAATAACACACGCTGCACTTTACAGTCAGTATAGTAACGTATGCTGCACTTTACAGTCAGTATAGTAACACATGCTGCTCTTTACAGTCAGTATAGTAACACATGCTGCTCTTTACAGTCAGTATAGTAACACATGCGGCACTTTACAGTCAGTATAGTAACACACGCTGCACTTTACAGTCAGTATAGTAACACACGCTGCTCTTTACAGTCAGTATAGTAACACACGCTGCACTTTACAGTCAGTATAGTAACACATGCGGCACTTTACAGTCAGTATAGTAACGTATGCTGCTCTTTACAGTCAGTATAGTAACACATGCTGCTCTTTACAGTCAGTATAGTAACGCATGCTGCTCTTTACAGTCAGTATAGTAACGCACGCTGCACTTTACAGTCAGTATAGTAACACACGCTGCACTTTACAGTCAGTATAGTAACACACGCTGCACTTTACAGTCAGTATAGTAACGCCTGCTGCACTTTACAGTCAGTATAGTAACACATGTTGCACTTTACAGTCAGTATAGTAACACATGCTGCACTTTACAGTCAGTATAGTAACGCACGCTGCACTTTACAGTCAGTATAGTAACGCACGCTGCACTTTACAGTCAGTATAGTAACACATGCGGCACTTTACAGTCAGTATAGTAACGCACGCTGCACTTTACAGTCAGTATAGTAACACATGCTGCTCTCTACAGTCAGTATAGTAACACATGCAGCACTTTACAGTCAGTATAGTTACACATGCGGCACTTTACAGTCAGTATAGTAACACATGCGGCACTTTACAGTCAGTATAGTAACACACGCTGCACTTTACAGTCAGTATAGTAACACATGCGGCACTTTACAGTCAGTATAGTAACACATGCGGCACTTTACAGTCAGTATAGTAACACACGCTGCACTTTACAGTCAGTATAATAACACACGCTGCACTTTACAGTCAGTATAGTAACACATGCGGCACTTTACAGTCAGTATAGTAACGTATGCTGCTCTTTACAGTCAGTATAGTAACACATGCTGCTCTTTACAGTCAGTATAGTAACGCACGCTGCTCTTTACAGTCAGTATAGTAACGCACGCTGCTCTTTACAGTCAGTATAGTAACACATGCTGCTCTTTACAGTCAGTATAGTAACGCACGCTGCTCTTTACAGTCAGTATAGTAACGCACGCTGCACTTTACAGTCAGTATAGTAACACACGCTGCACTTTACAGTCAGTATAGTAACACACGCTGCACTTTACAGTCAGTATAGTAACACATGCTGCTCTTTACAGTCAGTATAGTAACACATGCTGCACTTTACAGTCAGTATAGTAACGCACGCTGCACTTTACAGTCAGTATAGTAACGCACGCTGCACTTTACAGTCAGTATAGTAACACATGCGGCACTTTACAGTCAGTATAGTAACGCACGCTGCACTTTACAGTCAGTATAGTAACACATGCTGCTCTCTACAGTCAGTATAGTAACACATGCGGCACTTTACAGTCAGTATAGTTACACATGCGGCACTTTACAGTCAGTATAGTAACGCACGCTGCACTTTACAGTCAGTATAGTAACACACGCTGCACTTTACAGTCAGTATAGTAACACATGCGGCACTTTACAGTCAGTATAGTAACACACGCGGCACTTTACAGTCAGTATAGTAACACATGCTGCACTTTACAGTCAGTATAGTAACACACGCTGCACTTTACAGTCAGTATAGTAACACATGCTGCACTTTACAGTCAGTATAGTAACGCACGCTGCACTTTACAGTCAGTATAGTAACGCACGCTGCACTTTACAGTCAGTATAGTAACACATGCGGCACTTTACAGTCAGTATAGTAACGCACGCTGCACTTTACAGTCAGTATAGTAACACATGCTGCTCTCTACAGTCAGTATAGTAACACATGCGGCACTTTACAGTCAGTATAGTTACACATGCGGCACTTTACAGTCAGCATAGTAACACACGCTGCACTTTACAGTCAGTATAGTAACACACGCTGCACTTTACAGTCAGTATAGTAACACATGCGGCACTTTACAGTCAGTATAGTAACACACGCGGCACTTTACAGTCAGTATAGTAACACATGCTGCACTTTACAGTCAGTATAGTAACACACGCTGCACTTTACAGTCAGTATAGTAACACATGCTGCACTTTACAGTCAGTATAGTAACACACGCTGCACTTTACAGTCAGTATAGTAACACATGCTGCACTTTACAGTCAGTATAGTAACGCACGCTGCACTTTACAGTCAGTATAGTAACACACGCTGCACTTTACAGTCAGTATAGTAACACACGCTGCACTTTACAGTCAGTATAGTAACACACGCTGCACTTTACAGTCAGTATAGTAATGCACGCTGCTCTTTACAGTCAGTATAGTAACACACGCTGCTCTTTACAGTCAGTATAGTAACGCACGCTGCACTGTACAGTCAGTATAGTAACACATGCGGCACTTTACAGTCAGTATAGTAACACATGCTGCACTTTACAGTCAGTATAGTAACACACGCTGCTCTTTACAGTCAGTATAGTAACACATGCTGCTCTTTACAGTCAGTATAGTAACACATGCAGCACTTTACAGTCAGTATAGTAACACATGCAGCACTTTACAGTCAGTATAGTAACACATGCAGCACTTTACAGTCAGTATAGTAACACATGCAGCACTTTACAGTCAGTATAGTAACACATGCGGCACTTTACAGTCAGTATAGTAACACACGCTGCTCTTCACAGTCAGTATAGTAACACATGCTGCACTTTACAGTCAGTATAGTAACACATGCGGCACTTTACAGTCAGTATAGTAACACATGCGGCACTTTACAGTCAGTATAGTAACACATGCAGCACTTTACAGTCAGTATAGTAACACACGCTGCACTTTACAGTCAGTATAGTAACACATGCAGCACTTTACAGTCAGTATAGTAACACATGCAGCACTTTACAGTCAGTATAGTAACACACGCTGCACTTTACAGTCAGTATAGTAACACATGCGGCACTTTACAGTCAGTATAGTAACGCACGCTGCACTTTACAGTCAGTATAGTAACACATGCGGCACTTTACAGTCAGTATAGTAACACATGCAGCACTTTACAGTCAGTATAGTAACACATGCAGCACTTTACAGTCAGTATAGTAACGCATGCTGCACTTTACAGTCAGTATAGTAACACACGCTGCACTTTACAGTCAGTATAGTAACACATGCAGCACTTTACAGTCAGTATAGTAACGCACGCTGCACTTTACAGTCAGTATAGTAAAACATGCTGCACTTTATAGTCAGTATAGTAACACATGCTGCACTTTACAGTCAGTATAGTAACACACGCTGCACTTTACAGTCAGTATAGTAACGCATGCTGCACTTTACAGTCAGTATAGTAACGCACGCTGCACTTTACAGTCAGTATAGTAACGCACGCTGCACTTTACAGTCAGTATAGTAAAACATGCTGCACTTTATAGTCAGTATAGTAACACATGCTGCACTTTACAGTCAGTATAGTAACACACGCTGCTCTTTACAGTCAGTATAGTAACGCATGCTGCACTTTACAGTCAGTATAGTAACGCACGCTGCACTTTACAGTCAGTATAGTAACACATGCGGCACTTTACAGTCAGTATAGTAACACATGCGGCACTTTACAGTCAGTATAGTAACACATGCTGCACTTTACAGTCAGTATAGTAAGGGCGGGTTCACACATAGCGGAATTTCACTTAAATTCCGCTGCGGACACTCCGCAGCGTTAATCCGCAGCGGAGCCGTTTCTCCATTGACTTTCACTTTAATTTAGCAGTGTTCGTTTACACGATGCGTACAATTCCGCTGCGGAGCATAGGCTGCGGAGCGGAATTTGGTGTCCGCAGCATGCTCTGTCTGTTGCGGAGCAGTGGCGGACTGGTTGCGGACTCATGGCGGAATTTCTCCATTGACTTCAATGGAGAGTCAAAATTCCGCAATGAAGTCCGCAGATCTTATGTGTGCTGCGGAGCGTATTGTTTTTACTACCATGACATTTCTTCATTCTGGCTGGACCTATGTATTTCTAGGTCTACAGCCAGACTGAGGAAGTCAATGGGGCTCCCGTAATGACGGGAGCGTTGCTAGGAGACGTCTGTAAATAGTCACTGTCCAGGGTGCTGAAAGAGTTACGCGATTGGCAGTAACTGTTTCTGCACCCGGGACAGTGACTACCGATCTCAATATACATGTATCTGTAAAAAAAAATATAAGTTCATACTTACCGAGAACTCCCTGCGTCTGTCTACAGTCCGGCCTCCCAGGATGACGTTTCAGTGTAAGTGACGGCTGCAGCCAATCACAGGCCAAGCACAGGCTGCAGCGGTCACATGGACTGGAGCGTCATCCAGGGAGGTCGGGCCGGATGCCGAAAGAGGGACGCGTCACCAAGACAACGGGCGGTAAGTATGAAATTCTTTGACTTTCACTAGGGAAAGTGCTGTCCCTTCTCTCTATCCTGCACTGAATAGGGAGAAGAGAAGCACTTTTCCTGCAGTCCGCAGCGGCCAGTCCGCATCAATTTTCTGCACATTTTGTGCAGATCCGCTGCAGAATCTGCAACGCAGATTCTGTGCGGCATTGATGCGGACAGTTGCGGAGGAATTCCGCCATGTGTGGTCATGCCCTAACACATGCGGCACTTTACAGTCAGTATAGTAACACACGCTGCACTTTACAGTCAGTATAGTAACACATGCTGCACTTTACAGTCAGTATAGTAACACATGCGGCACTTTACAGTCAGTATAGTAACACACGCTGCACTTTACAGTCAGTATAGTAACACATGCGGCACTTTACAGTCAGTATAGTAACACATGCGGCACTTTACAGTCAGTATAGTAACACATGCAGCTCTTTACAGTCAGTATAGTAACGCCTGCTGCACTTTACAGTCAGTATAGTAACACATGCGGCACTTTACAGTCAGTATAGTAACACATGCGGCACTTTACAGTCAGTATAGTAACACATGCAGCTCTTTACAGTCAGTATAGTAACGCCTGCTGCACTTTACAGTCAGTATAGTAACACATGCGGCTCTTTACAGTCAGTATAGTAACGCCTGCTGCACTTTACAGTCAGTATAGTAACACATGCTGCACTTTACAGTCAGTATAGTAACACACGCGGCACTTTACAGTCAGTATAGTAACACATGCAGCACTTTACATTCAGTATAGTAACGCATGCTGCACTTTACAGTCAGTATAGTAACACATGCTGCTCTTTACAGTCAGTATAGTAACACATGCGGCACTTTACAGTCAGTATAGTAACGCACGCTGCACTTTACAGTCAGTATAGTAACACATGCTGCTCTTTACAGTCAGTATAGTAACACATGCTGCACTTTACAGTCAGTATAGTAACAAATGCGGCACTTTAAAGTCAGTATAGTAACACATGCTGCACTTTACAGTCAGTATAGTAACGCATGCTGCACTTTACAGTCAGTATAGTAACACATGCTGCACTTTACAGTCAGTATAGTAACACATGCTGCACTTTACAGTCAGTATAGTAACACATGCTGCTCTTTACAGTCAGTATAGTAACACATGCTGCACTTTACAGTCAGTATAGTAATACATGCGGCACTTTACAGTCAGTATGGTAACACACGCTGCACTTTACAGCCAGTATAGTAACACATGCTGCACTTTACAGTCAGTATAGTAACACATGCTGCACTTTACAGTCAGTATAGTAACAAATGCGGCACTTTACAGTCAGTATAGTAACACATGCTGCACTTTACAGTCAGTATAGTAACACATGCGGCACTTTACAGTCAGTATAGTATTACATGCTGCACTTTACAGTCAGTATAGCAACACATGCTGCACTTTACAGTCAGTATAGTAACAAATGCGGCACTTTACAGTCAGTATAGTAACACATGCTGCACTTTACAGTCAGTATAGTAACACAGGCTGCTCTTTACAGTCAGTATAGTAACGCATGCTGCACTTTACAGTCAGTATAGTAACACATGCGGCACTTTACAGTCAGTATAGTAACACACGCTGCACTTTACAGTCAGTATAGTAACACATGCGGCACTTTACAGTCAGTATAGTAACACACGCTGCACTTTACAGTCAGTATAGTAACACATGCGGCACTTTACAGTCAGTATAGTAACACATGCGGAACTTTACAGTCAGTATAGTAACACATGCAGCACTTTACAGTCAGTATAGTAACACACGCTGCACTTTACAGTCAGTATAGTAACACATGCTGCTCTTTACAGTCAGTATAGTAACGCATGCTGCACTTTACAGTCAGTATAGTAACGCATGCGGCACTTTACAGTCAGTATAGTAACACACGCTGCACTTTACAGTCAGTATAGTAACACATGCGGCACTTTACAGTCAGTATAGTAACACACGCTGCACTTTACAGTCAATATAGTAACACATGCGGCACTTTACAGTCAGTATAGTAACACATGCGGCACTTTACAGTCAGTATAGTAACACATGCAGCACTTTACAGTCAGTATAGTAACACACGCTGCACTTTACAGTCAGTATAGTAACACATGCTGCACTTTACAGTCAGTATAGTAACGCATGCTGCACTTTACAGTCAGTATAGTAACACATGCTGCACTTTACAGTCAGTATAGTAACACACGCTGTACTTTACAGTCAGTATAGTAACGCACGCTGCTCTTTACAGTCAGTATAGTAACACATGCTGCACTTTACAGTCAGTATAGTAACACATGCTGCTCTTTACAGTCAGTATAGTAACACATGCACCACTTTACAGTCAGTATAGTAACACATGCAGCACTTTACAGTCAGTATAGTAACACATGCGGCACTTTACAGTCAGTATAGTAACACATGCGGCACTTTACAGTCAGTATAGTAACGCACGCTGCACTTTACAGTCAGTATAGTAACGCATGCTGCTCTTTACAGTCAGTATAGTAACGCACGCTGCACTTTACAGTCAGTATAATAACACACGCTGCTCTTTACAGTCAGTATAGTAACGCACGCTGCTCTTCACAGTCAGTATAGTAACACATGCGGCACTTTACAGTCAGTATAGTAACACATGCTGCTCTTTACAGTCAGTATAGTAACACACGCTGCACTTTACAGTCAGTATAGTAACACATGCTGCACTTTACAGTCAGTATAGTAACACACGCTGCACTTTACAGTCAGTATAGTAACGCACGCTGCACTTTACAGTCAGTATAGTAACGCACGCTGCACTTTACAGTCAGTATAGTAAAGCACGCTGCTCTTCACAGTCAGTATAGTAACACATGCGGCACTTTACAGTTAGTATAGTAACACATGCTGCTCTTTACAGTCAGTATAGTAACACACGCTGCACTTTACAGTCAGTATAGTAACACATGCTGCACTTTACAGTCAGTATAGTAACACACGCTGCACTTTACAGTCAGTATAGTAACGCACGCTGCACTTTACAGTCAGTATAGTAACACATGCTGCTCTTTACAGTCAGTATAGTAACACACGCTGCACTTTACAGTCAGTATAGTAACACATGCTGCTCTTTACAGTCAGTATAGTAACACATGCACCACTTTACAGTTAGTATAGTAACACATGCAGCACTTTACAGTCAGTATAGTAACGCACGCTGCACTTTACAGTCAGAATAGTAACACACGCTGCTCTTTACACTCAGTATAGTAACACATGCGGCACTTTACACTCAGTATAGTAACACACGCTGCACTTTACAGTCAGTATAGTAACGCACGCTGCTCTTTACAGTCAGTATAGTAACGCACGCTGCTCTTCACAGTCAGTATAGTAACACATGCGGCACTTTACAGTCAGTATAGTAACACATGCGGCACTTTACAGTCAGTATAGTAACACACGCGGCACTTTACAGTCAGTATAGTAACACACGCTGCACTTTACAGTCAGTATAGTAACGCATGCTGCACTTTACAGTCAGTATAGTAACACATGCTGCACTTTACAGTCAGTATAGTAACACATGCGGCACTTTACAGTCAGTATAGTAACACACGCTGCACTTTACAGTCAGTATAGTAACACACGCTGCACTTTACAGTCAGTATAGTAACACATGCTGCTCTTTACAGTCAGTATAGTAACACATGCTGCACTTTACAGTCAGTATAGTAACACATGCTGCACTTTACAGTCAGTATAGTAACGCACGCTGCTCTTTACAGTCAGTATAGTAACGCACGCTGCACTTTACAGTCAGTATAGAAACACACACTGCACTTTACAGTCAGTATAGTAACGCACGCTGCTCTTTACAGTCAGTATAGTAACACACGCTGCTCTTTACAGTCAGTATAGTAACACACGCTGCACTGTACAGTCAGTATAGTAACACACGCTGCTCTTTACAGTCAGTATAGTAACGCACGCTGCACTGTACAGTCAGTATAGTAACACACGCTGCACTTTACAGTCAGTATAGTAACGCACGCTGCTCTTTACAGTCAGTATAGTAACGCACGCTGCTCTTTACAGTCAGTATAGTAACACATGCTGCACTTTACAGTCAGTATAGTAACACATGCTGCTCTTTACAGTCAGTATAGTAACACATGCACCACTTTACAGTCAGTATAGTAACACATGCACCACTTTACAGTCAGTATAGTAACACATGCGGCACTTTACAGTCAGTATAGTAACACATGCGGCACTTTACAGTCAGTATAGTAACACATGCGGCACTTTATAGTCAGTATAGTAACGCACGCTGCACTTTACAGTCAGTATAGTAACACATGCTGCTCTTTACAGTCAGTATAGTAACACACGCTGCACTTTACAGTCAGTATAGTAACACATGCTGCTCTTTACAGTCAGTATAGTAACACATGCACCACTTTACAGTCAGTATAGTAACACATGCAGCACTTTACAGTCAGTATAGTAACGCACGCTGCACTTTACAGTCAGAATAGTAACGCACGCTGCTCTTTACAGTCAGTATAGTAACACACGCGGCACTTTACACTCAGTATAGTAACACACGCTGCACTTTACAGTCAGTATAGTAACGCACGCTGCTCTTCACAGTCAGTATAGTAACACATGCGGCACTTTACAGTCTGTATAGTAACACGTGCGGCACTTTACAGTCAGTATAGTAACACACGCGGCACTTTACAGTCAGTATAGTAACACACGCTGCACTTTACAGTCAGTATAGTAACGCATGCTGCACTTTACAGTCAGTATAGTAACACATGCTGCACTTTACAGTCAGTATAGTAACACATGCGGCACTTTACAGTCAGTATAGTAACACACGCTGCACTTTACAGTCAGTATAGTAACACATGCGGCACTTTACAGTCAGTATAGTAACACATGCGGCACTTTACAGTCAGTATAGTAACACACGCTGCACTTTACAGTCAGTATAGTAACACACGCTGCACTTTACAGTCAGTATAGTAACACATGCGGCACTTTACAGTCAGTATAGTAACACACGCTGCACTTTACGGTCAGTATAGTAACGCACGCTGCACTTTACAGTCAGTATAGTAACGCCTGCTGCACTTTACAGTCAGTATAGTAATGCACGCTGCACTTTACAGTCAGTATAGTAACACATGCGGCACTTTACAGTCAGTATAGTAACACATGCGGCACTTTACAGTCAGTATAGTAACACACGCTGCACTTTACAGTCAGTATAGTAATACATGCGGCACTTTACAGTCAGTATAGTAACACATGCGGTACTTTACAGTCAGTATAGTAACACACGCTGCACTTTACAGTCAGTATAGTAACACACGCTGCACTTTACAGTCAGTATAGTAACACATGCGGCACTTTACAGTCAGTATAGTAACACACGCTGCACTTTACAGTCAGTATAGTAACGCACGCTGCACTTTACAGTCAGTATAGTAACGCCTGCTGCACTTTACAGTCAGTATAGTAACACATGCGGCACTTTACAGTCAGTATAGTAACACACGCTGCACTTTACAGTCAGTATAGTAATACATGCGGCACTTTACAGTCAGTATAGTAACACATGCGGCACTTTACAGTCAGTATAGTAACACACGCTGCACTTTACAGTCAGTATAGTAACACACGCTGCACTTTACAGTCAGTATAGTAACACATGCGGCACTTTACAGTCAGTATAGTAACACACGCTGCACTTTACAGTCAGTATAGTAACGCACGCTGCACTTTACAGTCAGTATAGTAACGCCTGCTGCACTTTACAGTCAGTATAGTAATGCACGCTGCACTTTACAGTCAGTATAGTAACACATGCGGCACTTTACAGTCAGTATAGTAACACATGCGGCACTTTACAGTCAGTATAGTAACACACGCTGCACTTTACAGTCAGTATAGTAACGCACGCTGCACTTTACAGTCAGTATAGTAACACACGCTGCACTTTACAGTCAGTATAGTAACGCATGCTGCTCTTTACAGTCAGTATAGTAACACACGCTGCAATTTACAGTCAGTATAGTAACGCATGCTGCTCTTTACAGTCAGTATAGTAACGCCTGCTGCACTTTACAGTCAGTATAGTAACACACGCTGCACTTTACAGTCAGTATAGTAACACATGCAGCACTTTACAGTCAGTATAGTAACGCACGCTGCACTTTACAGTCAGTATAGTAACGCACGCTGCACTTTACAGTCAGTATAGTAACACACGCGGAACTTTACAGTCAGTATAGTAACACATGCTGCTCTTTACAGTCAGTATAGTAACACATGCTGCACATTACAGTCAGTATAGTAACGCATGCGGCACTTTACAGTCAGTATAGTAACGCATGCTGCTCTTTACAGTCAGTATAGTAACGCACGCTGCACTTTACAGTCAGTATAGTAACGCACGCTGCACTTTACAGTCAGTATAGTAACGCACGCTGCACTTTACAGTCAGTATAGTAATGCACGCTGCACTTTACAGTCAGTATAGTAACGCACGCTGCACTTTACAGTCAGTATAGTAACGCACGCTGCTCTTTACAGTCAGTATAGTAACACATGCTGCACTTTACAGTCAGTATAGTAACGCATGCTGCTCTTTACAGTCAGTATAGTAACACACGCTGCAATTTACAGTCAGCATAGTAACGCATGCTGCTCTTTACAGTCAGTATAGTAACGCCTGCTGCACTTTACAGTCAGTATAGTAACACACGCTGCACTTTACAGTCAGTATAGTAACACATGCAGCACTTTACAGTCAGTATAGTAACGCACGCTGCACTTTACAGTCAGTATAGTAACGCACGCTGCACTTTACAGTCAGTATAGTAACACATGCTGCTCTTTACAGTCAGTATAGTAACACATGCTGCACATTACAGTCAGTATAGTAATGCACGCTGCACTTTACAGTCAGTATAGTAACACACGCTGCACTTTACAGTCAGTATAGTAACGCACGCTGCTCTTTACAGTCAGTATAGTAACGCACGCTGCACTTTACAGTCAGTATAGTAACGCACGCTGCTCTTTACAGTCAGCATAGTAACGCACGCTGCTCTTCACAGTCAGTATAGTAACACATGCGGCACTTTACAGTCAGTATAGTAACACATGCGGCACTTTACAGTCAGTATAGTAACACACGCTGCACTTTACAGTCAGTATAGTAACGCACGCTGCACTTTACAGTCAGTATAGTAACGCCTGCTGCACTTTACAGTCAGTATAGTAACGCACGCTGCACTTTACAGTCAGTATAGTAACACATGCTGCACTTTACAGTCAGTATAGTAACACATGCGGCACTTTACAGTCAGTATAGTAACGCATGCTGCTCTTTACAGTCAGTATAGTAACGCATGCTGCACTTTACAGTCAGTATAGTAACGCACGCTGCACTTTACAGTCAGTATAGTAACGCACGCTGCACTTTACAGTCAGTATAGTAACACACGCTGCACTTTACAGTCAGTATAGTAACACATGCTGCACTTTACAGTCAGTATAGTAACGCACGCTGCACTTTACAGTCAGTATAGTAACACATGCAGCACTTTACAGTCAGTATAGTAACGCACGCTGCACTTTACAGTCAGTATAGTAACACACGCGGCACTTTACAGTCAGTATAGTAACACATGCTGCTCTTTACAGTCAGTATAGTAACACATGCTGCACATTACAGTCAGTATAGTAACACACGCTGCACTTTACAGTCAGTATAGTAACACACACTGCACTTTACAGTCAGTATAGTAACGCACGCTGCTCTTTACAGTCAGTATAGTAACGCACGCTGCACTTTACAGTCAGTATAGTAACGCACGCTGCTCTTTACAGTCAGCATAGTAACGCACGCTGCTCTTCACAGTCAGTATAGTAACACACGCGGCACTTTACAGTCAGTATAGTAACACATGCGGCACTTTACAGTCAGTATAGTAACACACGCTGCTCTTTACAGTCAGTATAGTAACACACGCTGCACTTTACAGTCAGTATAGTAACACACGCTGCACTTTACAGTCAGTATAGTAACGCATGCTGCACTTTACAGTCAGTACAGTAACACATGCTGCACTTTACAGTCAGTATAGTAACACATGCGGCACTTTACAGTCAGTATAGTAACACACGCTGCACTTTACAGTCAGTATAGTAACACATGCAGCACTTTACAGTCAGTATAGTAACACATGCAGCACTTTACAGTCAGTATAGTAACACACACTGCACTTTACAGTCAGTATAGTAACACACGCTGCACTTTACAGTCAGTATAGTAACACATGCGGCACTTTACAGTCAGTATAGTAACACATGCTGCACTTTACAGTCAGTATAGTAACGCACGCTGCACTTTACAGTCAGTATAGTAACGCCTGCTGCACTTTACAGTCAGTATAGTAACACATGCTGCTATTTACAGTCAGTATAGTAACACATGCTGCACTTTACAGTCAGTATAGTAACGCACGCTGCACTTTACAGTCAGTATAGCAACGCCTGCTGCACTTTACAGTCAGTATAGTAACACATGCTGCACTTTACAGTCAGTATAGTAACGCACGCTGCACTTTACAGTCAGTATAGTAACGCCTGCTGCACTTTACAGTCAGTATAGTAACACATGCTGCACTTTACAGTCAGTATAGTAACACACGCTGCTCTTTACAGTCAGTATAGTAACACATGCGGCACTTTACAGTCAGTATAGTAACACATGCTGCACTTTACAGTCAGTATAGTAACACATGCGGCACTTTACAGTCAGTATAGTAACACATGCTGCACTTTACAGTCAGTATAGTAACACATGCGGCACTTTACAGTCAGTATAGTAACACATGCGGCACTTTACAGTCAGTATAGTAACACACGCTGCACTTTACAGTCAGTATAGTAACACACGCTGCACTTTACAGTCAGTATATTAACACATGCGGCACTTTACAGTCAGTATAGTAACACACGCTGCACTTTACAGTCAGTATAGTAACGCACGCTGCACTTTACAGTCAGTATAGTAACGCCTGCTGCACTTTACAGTCAGTATAGTAACGCACGCTGCACTTTACAGTCAGTATAGTAACACATGCTGCACTTTACAGTCAGTATAGTAATACATGCTGCTCTTTACAGTCAGTATAGTAACACATGCGGCACTTTACAGTCAGTATAGTAACGCATGCTGCTCTTTACAGTCAGTATAGTAACGCATGCTGCACTTTACAGTCAGTATAGTAACGCACGCTGCACTTTACAGTCAGTATAGTAACGCACGCTGCACTTTACAGTCAGTATAGTAACGCATGCTGCTCTTTACAGTCAGTATAGTAACGCCTGCTGCACTTTACAGTCAGTATAGTAACACACGCTGCACTTTACAGTCAGTATAGTAACGCATGCGGCACTTTACAGTCAGTATAGTAACACATGCAGCACTTTACAGTCAGTATAGTAACGCACGCTGCACTTTACAGTCAGTATAGTAACACACGCGGCACTTTACAGTCAGTATAGTAACACATGCTGCTCTTTACAGTCAGTATAGTAACACACGCTGCACTTTACAGTCAGTATAGTAACGCACGCTGCACTTTACAGTCAGTATAGTAACACACGCTGCACTTTACAGTCAGTATAGTAACGCACGCTGCTCTTTACAGTCAGTATAGTAACGCACGCTGCACTTTACAGTCAGTATAGTAACGCACGCTGCTCTTTACAGTCAGTATAGTAACGCACGCTGCTCTTCACAGTCAGTATAGTAACACATGCGGCACTTTACAGTCAGTATAGTAACACATGCGGCACTTTACAGTCAGTATAGTAACACACGCTGCACTTTACAGTCAGTATAGTAACGCATGCTGCACTTTACAGTCAGTACAGTAACACATGCTGCACTTTACAGTCAGTATAGTAACACATGCGGCACTTTACAGTCAGTATAGTAACACACGCTGCACTTTACAGTCAGTATAGTAACACATGCGGCACTTTACAGTCAGTATAGTAACACATGCGGCACTTTACAGTCAGTATAGTAACACACGCTGCACTTTACAGTCAGTATAGTAACACACGCTGCACTTTACAGTCAGTATAGTAACACATGCGGCACTTTACAGTCAGTATTGTAACGCATGCTGCACTTTACAGTCAGTATAGTAACGCCTGCTGCACTTTACAGTCAGTATAGTAATGCATGCTGCACTTTACAGCTAGTATAGTAACGCATGCTGCACTTTTCAGTCAGTATAGTAACGCACGCTGCACTTTGCAGTCAGTATAGTAACACACGCTGCTCTTTACAGTCAGTATAGTAACGCACGCTGCTCTTTACAGTCAGTATAGTAACGCACGCTGCACTTTACAGTCAGTATAGTAACACATGCGGCACTTTACAGTCAGTATAGTAGCGCACGCTGCACTTTACAGTCAGTATAGTAACACATGCGGCACTTTACAGTCAGTATAGTAACGCACGCTGCACTTTACAGTCAGTATAGTAACACATGCGGCACTTTACAGTCAGTATAGTAACGCACGCTGCTCTTTACAGTCAGTATAGTAACACACGCTGCACTTTACAGTCAGTATAGTAACACATGCGGCACTTTACAGTCAGTATAGTAACGCATGCTGCTCTTTACAGTCAGTATAGTAACACACGCTGCACTTTACAGTCAGTATAGTAACACATGCTGCTCTTTACAGTCAGTATAGTAACGCCTGCTGCACTTTACAGTCAGTATAGTAACGCACGCTGCTCTTTACAGTCAGTATAGTAACACACGCTGCACTTTACAGTCAGTATAGTAACACATGCTGCTCTTTACAGTCAGTATAGTAACACACGCTGCTCTTTACAGTCAGTATAGTAACACATGCGGCACTTTACAGTCAGTATAGTAACACACGCTGCACTTTACAGTCAGTATAGTAACACACGCTGCACTTTACAGTCAGTATAGTAACGCCTGCTGCACTTTACAGTCAGTATAGTAACGCACGCTGCTCTTTACAGTCAGTATAGTAACACACGCTGCACTTTACAGTCAGTATAGTAACACACGCTGCTCTTTACAGTCAGTATAGTAACACATGCGGCACTTTACAGTCAGTATAGTAACGCATGCTGCTCTTTACAGTCAGTATAGTAACGCCTGCTGCACTTTACAGTCAGTATAGTAACGCCTGCTGCACTTTACAGTCAGTATATTAACGCACGCTGCTCTTTACCGTCAGTATAGTAACACACGCTGCACTTTACAGTCAGTATAGTAACACACGCTGCTCTTTACAGTCAGTATAGTAACACATGCGGCACTTTACAGTCAGTATAGTAACGCATGCTGCTCTTTACAGTCAGTATAGTAACACACGCTGCACTTTACAGTCAGTATAGTAACGCACGCTGCTCTTTACAGTCAGTATAGTAACACACGCTGCACTTTACAGTCAGTATAGTAACACACGCTGCTCTTTACAGTCAGTATAGTAACACATGCGGCACTTTACAGTCAGTATAGTAACGCATGCTGCTCTTTACAGTCAGTATAGTAACACACGCTGCTCTTTACAGTCAGTATAGTAATGCATGCTGCACTTTACAGTCAGTATAGTAACACACGCTGCACTTTACAGTCAGTATAGTAACGCATGCTGCTCTTTACAGTCAGTATAGTAACACACGCTGCACTTTACAGTCAGTATAGTAACACACGCTGCACTTTACAGTCAGTATAGTAACACACGCTGCACTTTACAGTCAGTATAGTAACACATGCTGCACTTTACAGTCAGTATAGTAACACACGCTGCTCTTTACAGTCAGTATAGTAACGCACGCTGCACTTTACAGTCAGTATAGTAACACATGCTGCACTTTACAGTCAGTATAGTAACACACGCTGCACTTTACAGTCAGTATAGTAACACATGCTGCACTTTACAGTCAGTATAGTAACACACGCTGCTCTTTACAGTCAGTATAGTAACGCACGCTGCACTTTACAGTCAGTATAGTAACACATGATGCACTTTACAGTCAGTATAGTAACACACGCTGCACTTTACAGTCAGTATAGTAACACACGCTGCTCTTTACAGTCAGTATAGTAACGCACGCTGCACTTTACAGTCAGTATAGTAACACATGCTGCACTTTACAGTCAGTATAGTAACACACGCTGCTCTTTACAGTCAGTCTAGTAACACATGCTGCTCTTTACAGTCAGTATAGTAACACATGCTGCACTTTACAGTCAGTATAGTAACACATGCGGCACTTTACAGTCAGTATAGTAACGCACGCTGCTCTTTACAGTCAGTATAGTAACGCACGCTGCTCTTTACAGTCAGTATAGTAACGCACGCTGCTCTTTACAGTCAGTATAGTAACACATGCGGCACTTTACAGTCAGTATAGTAACGCATGCTGCTCTTTACAGTCAGTATAGTAACACACGCTGCACTTTACAGTCAGTATAGTAACGCACGCTGCACTTTACAGTCAGTATAGTAACACACGCTGCACTTTACAGTCAGTATAGTAACACACGCTGCTCTTTACAGTCAGTATAGTAACACATGCTGCTCTTTACAGTCAGTATAGTAACACATGCGGCACTTTACAGTCAGTATAGTAAAGCACGCTGCTCTTTACAGTCAGTATAGTAACACATGCTGCACTTTACAGTCAGTATAGTAACACATGCTGCACTTTACAGTCAGTATAGTAACACATGCTGCTCTTTACAGTCAGTATAGTAACACACGCTGCTCTTTACAGTCAGTATAGTAACGCACGCTGCACTTTACAGTCAGTATAGTAACACATGCGGCAAATTACAGTCAGTATAGTAACACATGCGGCTCTTTACAGTCAGTATAGTAACGCATGCTGCTCTTTACAGTCAGTATAGTAACACACGCTGCACTTTACAGTCAGTATAGTAACGCATGCTGCACTTTACAGTCAGTATAGTAACGCACGCTGCACTTTACAGTCAGTATAGTAACGCACGCTGCACTTTACAGTCAGTATAGTAACGCATGCTGCACTTTACAGCCAGTATAGTAACGCACGCTGCTCTTTACAGTCAGTATAGTAACACATGCTGCTCTTTACAGTCAGTATAGTAACGCATGCTGCTCTTTACAGTCAGTATAGTAACACACGCTGCACTTTACAGTCAGTATAGTAACGCATGCTGCACTTTACAGTCAGTATAGTAACACATGCTGCTCTTTACAGTCAGTATAGTAACGCACGCTGCACTTTACAGTCAGTATAGTAACGCACGCTGCACTTTACAGTCAGTATAGTAACGCACGCTGCACTTGCTTTCTGTCCACGTCTGTTGGATCTGTACTGCCAATCCGTAATATTTGTAAACCGAAACTGCACAGACCAGACTAGGAATGAATGTGATCATCGAGCCAGTAATATAATCTGAAAACTATTCACTGCATGTTCAGGTCTTAAAGGGGTCGTCCCAAGATTAAATGTTATCCCCTCTCTACAGGATAGGAGATAACATGCTGATCAGTGGGGGTCCCTCGTACCCCTGAGTTAATGACGCTGCAGGTCAAGCATACACCCTGCCGCTCCAGTTACTCAGGGTTACAAGGGACCACCGTTCCAGTTATCAGTGGGGGTCCCAGTGGTCAGACCCCCACCGATCAGCATGTTATGTCCTGTCCTGTAGACAGGGGATAACATTTAATCTTGGAACAACCCCTTTAACTTCGAGGGGCAAAAATGTATATTTAGAAAAAAAGGCATATGGAACAGAAGCAAAGCAAAAAATAAACTGCGCACAACCTATAAATAAATATGTAGCAGCAGTGAATATACCGCACAGATCCATATAAAGCAGCAGTGACCAGCAAGGAGGGAGGTTGTGTGTGAGAGAGCTGCTGTGTGTGTGTGTTTGGTGGACCACACCCGAGATCCAGGGAGTTTCCTTTCTTTCACCAGCCCAGGTTTCTATCACCTGCCTGGGCTAAGGAAACTTCCCTGAAGGAGGCTCCATTCATACATGGAGCCTCAGACCTCTACCCCCTGGAGCATGCAGGCGGGGGGTAGGGGGTCTTCCCAACCTGCTGGGAGCGTACAGCCAGCATCAGGGGTGAGAAGGTCATCCCGTGTAAAGATCTGTGCGGCCCCCCCTGATGCTGGGGCTCTGGAAGGAGCCAGGAGGAGAGACATGGAGGATCATCATCCAGGTGGAGGACCAGAAGGCCCAGCAAGGCCAGATGCCAGACCTGAGGACCAGAGCACGGTAGAGGAATGGGGGCTACTGCGGTCGGGAGAGTCGGTGGAAACCTTCAGCTCCCGCCTAGCTGCCCGGCTGGAAGAATACCGGGACCTCGGTAAGTCCCTGCGGCGGCTGCGGGAAGATCTGGCGGCCGCAAGGGGACGAGCAGCGAAAACATCAGGCGCCAAGAGGTCCCGGTATAACCTACAGGTAAAGGAAATACTGGAAGAAATTAATATGGTGGAGGAGAGAAAGATGGAGATTGTGGTCGGTGGGGGAGCCTTCGGGGAGAAATTGCAGAATGATGAAAGGTTTTCCCTGATGGCGTCCCCCACGCAAAGTAATGAAACCCCCTGCAAAAGGGGAGTAAAGGCATTGGCTGCTAAAAGTGCAGAGGCAGTGGAGGCCGCAAAAGTGGAGGCCGCAAAAGTGGAGGCCGCAAAAGTGGAGGCCGCAAAAGTGGAGGCCGCAAAATTGGAGGCCGCAGAAGTGGAGGCCACAGAAATGGAGGATAGCGTGGAGGTGGAGAGGACGCCTACCCGGGAGGAGACGGGCTCGGAGGACCCCTGGGAGGGCAGTAATGGAGGGGCAAGTGGGGAACTTTCCTGCAGCCAAGGTGTGCAAGACATTGAATCGGGCAGTGGGCACCCCCCGGGGTTGCTCACGCAAATACGGCTGCAGGAGTCCCCAGTGTCCCTCCAGAACTTTACTTTTGGAGCTGAGTTGCCACCAGAGGAGGACAAAGTACAGAAGAAGAAGCTTTGGAAGTTAAGGCGGAAGAAAACAAAGGCGAAGACAGGTGGGGTATCCTATAAATATTCCTACCTGTCTTCCTTGCGTTCCGGACCGGGTGAGAGCTCGGTTCGGGACGCAAACCCCGCAAATCCCCCAGCTCCGGCCTCTGCAGTGGGGTCGTGGCGGGTATGTGGGCAGAAAAATATGGTGCTGGTTTTGAGCAATGTGGCCAAGATGGCGCCAGATGCCGTCTCCTGTAAAGGAGGTGGTGTCGATGGCCACGTGGCGCTAGGGGGCGTGTCCCCGTGTCCGGCGGATGGGGAACCTCAGAAGCCGGTCTCTGGCGCAAGCCGGAGGCCGGGGGACGGGGGGAACCGGAAACCGGATGTGGCGCCGGAAAACCGGAAGTCCGCTGGTCATGTGACTCGGCCGGCGGACGCACCAAAAAGTGTTGCGGCAGCGAGTGGTGGCGGTAGGAGAGGCTCCGGCACTGCTGGCCATCCCCCGACGGGAGGGGGGGTTGGTTTGGTGCCGGGAGCGGCTCTAGCGGTGCCTGCGGCCCCTCCATCTGCATCGCCGCAAGGCGGTGGGAGGGGTTTAGCGGGCACGGGGGGTGACGGCACCCCTCCTCCCGAACATTGTATTAGTGGCGCAGCAGATATGGAGGTCGGTGAAGCGGAGGGTGCTGAGGGATTGCCGCCTGAGATATCCGGCGGCGCCCCAGAAGTAGCGGCACCTGATGATGTGGAGACCCCAAAAACAACATATATAAAGCCTATGGACAAAAGGAAGAACTCCGTTACCAGCCTGGCCGGTATGAAAGTTGTGGAGAGGAATGTAAGTGAAAATATAAATATTAATGGTAATGTTAGTAGTGTTGGTAATATTGTTGGTGGTGGTAATGTTGTGGATGTTAATGTGGGTTGTAATATTGTGGGGGGAGTGTCAACCATTGGCGGGCCGGTTGCTCCTTCTGCCAGAGCGCCCGGCAGGTCGTATGCGGGCGTTGTGGTGGGGGGACCGTCGGCCCACCCATCCTCATCTTCTGGGCCCGGGGACGGCAGTTTGCAACAGCGCCTCCTAGAAGCCTTAAGGGAGGGGAAACAGACGATAACAGTAGGGGGAGTGCAGAAGGACCTATCCTTTTGGATAAATAGGTATGGTCTGGATGCCTTCCGAGAGAGACGGGGAGATCAGTGGTCGCTCCCAACAACCGGGCCGGCCGTGGCCAGGAGGAATGTGGTCCGTCTCCAGTGGCGTGGCAATGATGCGTGCCCTCCTCGTAAGAGGGTGGTGGAGCTGCTGCTGGAGATGGGCTTCAAGGCGAGTGACATCTACGCCTTGATACATCCTCATGGTACGGCTGAGTTTGACATCAGCTTTGTTCAGCCGGGGGGCCTTGAGGTCTTCTGGGGGAACTATGAGCTGGTGAAAAGCGAGCCCGGCTGGCGAGGGTTTGCTGCGCAAGCAATCTCTCGCCAGAATGGTCTCAGGAAAGTGACCGTTCTTACCCGTAACGAGTCGCTTTCCTGTGTGGACATCATGACCTGGTTGGGAAGATACGGTGAGGTAGCAGAGATGCCACGGAAGAACTGCGATGAGTTTGGCATCTGGTCGGGAGCCTGGACGTTTATGGTTAAACTTAAGCGTCTGGGGCAGACGGTGTCCCACATACCATCATCTGCTTTCTTGGGAAGAGATCGAATCCTTGTCTTCTACCAGGGGCAGCCGAAGCTGTGTCACCGGTGTGGCGACCCCTCACACTTGAGCGCAAGCTGCACTGTGCAGAAGTGCGCTCATTGTGGGGGGGTAGGCCATCTGGCCGCATCGTGTGAGCAGATTAGGTGTAACCTGTGTGGTGACCTAGGTCACCCTTTCAGTCGGTGTCCGCGCTCAGTCGTCAATGTCTGTTCCAACCCTACGGAGAATGTAAGGAGGGAGGTCTCCGTGGGCGAGGGGGCGGACAGAGACGATAGAGCCCAAGAGCAAAGGACGAACGCCAGGAGGGGACCCCCTTCTCGTCAGAGAAGGGCGGAAAAACGCAGAAGGGAACGAGAGCTGAGGAGGACCCAGGAAACTGGGGACTCCTCTGGCTCGGACCTGGATGCCCCCCAGGATACTGATGCTCTTGGGGGGGCCGTACTGGACGAGGAGATAAGGAGGATAGAGAGAGAGCAGAGGGCTGAGGACTCCCAGTCCTCCCACTATGAAAGTGTGGAAGAGGAAGGGAGGTCACAGCCTAAAACAAAACAGGGGACACCGGGTAACATCAAAACAGGGCTAAAAACATCTGGCCCTGCCCCGGCCAAGGAAGGCAAAACCTGCACCCCCCTGGTGTGCTCCCCCAACCGATACCGTGTTCTCATGGATATTCCAGACTCCCAGGACGGGGGGGAGAGCACGGTAGGGAGTCTAGGTGTCGTTGAGCCTCCTCTTCTGCGGGGGCCACTGTCCCCGGGGGAGGGGGTCGGCCCGGACCCAGGAGATGAGAATGGGAGGGGGGTGGTGGAGGTTATGGACTCCTCAAAAACAAAAAAAAGAGGTAAAGAGGGTGAGGGGTCCTCCTCAGAGGAGAAAGCAAGGGGTGGGAAGAAGAAAACCGTCTAACTCAATCATTTATGATGGCGGCACCCACTCCGTTGACGCTGGCATCGATTAACGTTGCCAGCATTAAGTCGAATATGGCTAGATTTGCAGCCTTTGATTTTCTCGGCCGGGTTGAAGCTGACATTTTGTTTTTGCAGGAGACCAGACTGTCACTTTTGGCAGAGGTCGTGAAAGCTAGGAGGGAGTGGCGACGTGGGCCCTCCTACTGGTCTCTTGCGGCTGAGCCATATAGCGGGGTGGCGGTACTTTTTACCGCACCGGTCACATGCCGGCGGATGATCGAGTTAGAAATGGGGCGGTGCTTGATCTTAGATGTTCTCATGAGGGGACAAGAACTAAGACTCATTAACATCTACGGTCCCCAGACAAAGTGGGACCGGAAAAGTCTCTTCATGAGGATTAAGCCCTTCCTTTTTACAGGCCGACAAGTCATTTTTGGAGGGGACTTTAACACTGTCGTTAGGCCCCAAGACAGAGGAGGTTCCAGAAAGGTACTGGCCTATGATAGTGTCGAGTTGAATAGAATAGCTAGTGATGCTCGCCTGGAGGACATCCACATTCGGTATACCCCAGGCCACTCGGGATTCACCTATCATAGTGGTAGTCGTAGATCCAGAATAGACAGGTTTTTTTTAAAGGAGGACGCCATCTCTTCGGCAGTGTCCGTCGTTGAGGTGGAGTTCTCCGATCACTGTATGATTATGTTTTCTTTGAATGTTGCAGAGTCCCTCCAGATGGGAAGAGGTATATGGAGGCTGAATTCTACTCTCCTGGAAGAAGCAGAGATAAGACAGGCCTTCGAGGATTTTCTTCAGAGCCAGGTACCTTTATTGGATCTAGGTGGTACTAAGTCTGAGTGGTGGGAGGTGTTCAAAGAACGGGTGGCTGAGTTTTTCCGTCAGATCTCGTGCCTCAGGTCTATGAGCAGGTATCGCCTGTATCAAGACATGAGGAGGAAACTCGAACATCTAGTCTCAACCGGAGGTAGCCGTGAGGAAATCTCCGTGGTGAAAGCTCTGCTCAAAAGATGCCAATATGATAGGCACACGTCTTTGGTTCTTGAACGGGATTTCGGGAGGTACCGCTCGCCCGACCCTTACAAGAACTGCAAGATGTCAGTGAGTCGTAAGGTGGTGACAGGACTGGTAGATAGTACAGGCTCCCTGATGAGATCCAAATCAGGGATCCTGGAGGTCATCAGATCCTTTTATTCGCAGCTTTTGGGTGAGCAGGATCTAAACCGAGACGAAATGTCGGCTTTCCTGGCTGAAACCATCCCTGAGCCAGGAGCAGACCCCTCGCTTGGTGTTTTGACAGAGTCGATCAAGGAAGAGGAAGTGATGCTGGCGATTGATGGGTTGGCCATCAAAAAGTCGCCAGGCCCAGATGGCTTAACATCTGAGTTTTATAAGGCTTTTAAGGGAACCTTAGTTCCCCTCTTGACTGCGGTTTTTAATGAGTGCCTCTCCTCGGGCGCTCTTCCAAAGTCAATGGGCAAGTCGGCCTTGATCATTCTGTCAAAGGGTAAGGATTCGACCCGTATTGAGAACTGGCGTCCCATAGCGCTCCTCAATACGGACAGAAAGGTTCTCGCAAAAGTACTGTTTAATCGGCTGGTGAAGTTTGCACCCCGGCTCCTTTCGTCGGCCCAGCATTGCTCTGTTCCAGGCCGCAGCACCTTTAGTGCTGTCCTCAGTGTCAGAGAGGCAGTGGAGCAGGGACATTCTGGCCGATGGGAGGGGTACATGCTGTCCTTGGATCAGGCCAAAGCTTTTGACCGGGTGAATCACAAGTACCTTTGGTCAGTCCTTCTGAGGTATGGCCTACCGGGTGAGTTCGTTAATTGGCTCCAGACCCTATACGCTGGGGCTGAGTCTTTTGCACTGGTGAACGGTTGGACTGGAACCCCCTTTGAGGTTGGGTCTGGTGTCCGCCAGGGTTGTCCCTTAAGCCCCTTGCTGTATGTTTTCGCGATCGACCCCTTTCTTAGGCGGCTCGATCGTGGGCCATTGGCGGGGGTGGGGATGGACTTGGAGGAGCCGGAAGCCACTCAGAGGGTGGTTGCGTACGCGGATGACGTCACTATCTTTGTCTCCTCGAGAGGGGAGGCAGAGTGGGTGATGTCAGAAGTTGAGCGCTACTCACGGGCATCTGGGTCCAGGATCAACCGGGACAAGTGTGAAAGTCTCTGGCTGGGGGGAGGGGATCCTAGTTTTGATCTCCCGGACACCCTCCCAGAGCCCAAAGGGTCTGCTAAAATCTTAGGCATTGAATTTGGCCCGGGTGATTACCCCATGAAAAACTGGGAAGGTAGGCTATCAATAGCTGCCCAGAAGGTTGGCCAATGGAAGGGATGGTCTTTGTCCCTTAGGGAAAGGGTTCACCTAGCCAAGGCTTACCTGATGCCCATGTTGCTCTACCTTGGCAGCGTGTGCATGTTGCCAGAACCTCTCTGGACTCGGGTCTATAGCCTGTTCTTCCAACTGTTATGGGGAAACAGGCTTAACCTAATCAAGAGGGAGGTTACTTACCTACCGAGGAAACTAGGTGGGTTAGGTATGGTTAACCCAGTGGTGTTTCTAGTAAACACCTTCATTAAAATTAATTTGGCAAACCTCTTTGAAAGAGAAAGGGCTCCTCTGTGGATATCCTCCTGCAGGGGATGGTTTCGGCCTTTCTTCCAGGAATGGGAGACAGGAGGCCAAGCGAAAGACCTGCGTGTACCCCATGGGCACCTCCCGGCTTATGCCGCCCCGGTTCTGAAGGTTGTTCGTCGGTGGGGTCTGGAGGCGAGGGAGATCAAGACCATGTCGAGAAAATTTCTTGACAGAAAGGTCTTGTTGACCTGCTTCCAGAAGCCCCTGGCGCTCAGGGACTGCCCAAGTAGCGACCTCGGGGTGGGATTAAAACTTTTAAACTCTGTGAGGATTCCCCAGAAGTTTTGGGATCTGGCTTGGCGCTGCTTCCATGGGAGGCTGTATGTAAGGGGCAATCTGAAGTACAGAAACTCCGATGAAAGAGGTTGTCCTCGGGAGGAGTGCGATGACACGCTGGAAAGCATGGACCATTTCTTGCTTCAGTGTCCCTTCAATGCAGAGGTTTACAAACGGGTGGGTGCCTCCATCGGTTGGCCCGGTCTGACCAACCTCTCCTACGCTGGTTGGGCCTATGGGGCATTCGGAGACCTGGGTGGAAGGGATCATTGCACTTCTTTTTTAGTTAGTTTAGTGATCAGGTATTTCACGTGGAACGCACGGTGCTTAGTATCGACTCAGTGTAAAATCCTCCTGGAGGACGAGGTGTGTAGGAATATCATGGGTGACCTGGTGAAGGTCCGGTCTCTGGAGGTTGAGAAACTGGGTGCATCCAAGGCCTCTCGACTTTGGAGGGGCTTCAATTTTAGGGTGCCCTAGGTGGAACCAACCTTCAGGGGGAGGGGAGGGAGTGCCCCTGGGTATTAGACTGGAGGTGGGGGTCTGCACCTGGCCATGACACCGGGAAATAGCGATAGGGACAGAATGAGAGACAGCAGGAGGGACAGATTAGTTTATAAAGTAATAAGGGATAGAGATAGGGCAAGCAGCATAGGTTTAGCGATAGGGACCGGGGTGGTGGTTGGGGGTTGGCTTTGGCCTCTGGGCTGGTGCTCTAGGGGGGCTTTCCTCTCTCTCTCCTCTGGTGATGGGCTGAGTAAGCACAAGTAGGTTTTTGTTTTGAGCTTTTTGGAGACAGAAAAAGGGCTTACAAGCAGCCAAACTTAGGTTTTCGGGTTATTGTATACAGTATGATATTTTGTTATAGTTATGTGTCGGTATGATTATATGGTGTATAGGTGTATGCATGGGTTTGAGTGAATGTTTAGATAAGATGGGCAGTAGATAGGTGGGGTGGGGGGCCTGGGGGTGTGCCCATCCCGATTCTGGACTACGTGGACGTGAGGAGGACATGAGACGTGGGATCGGGCTGGGTGGGTGATGTGTTGGGTGGTGGGGGCCAGCATCTGAACTATGCGGACATGGAAGGACATGAGGCGTGATGCTGGTTGGGGGAGGTGATGGGTGGTGATGGATAAGTTAGTGTGTACAGGGTTAGGTATGAATGTGGATAAGTTAATAAAATAAAATTAAAAAAAAGTAAAAAATATATAAAAAAAAAAAAAAAAAAAAAAAAAAAATAATAATATATATATATTTTTGTTTTTTGTGTTTTGTTATTTTCTTTTCATTTACATGGTGCACTGGAGTAAGTGCACCATGGGATGGTAACTTTTATTTTCAGAGTTTATTATTATTATTATTATTATTATTATTTTGTTTATATTATTATTGTGATTATTATTTATTTTGTTTTATATATGTCTTGATTTTTTTTTAGGGGGCCATTGGTTGGCACATGGTTTTTAAGAGTATGTTGTATATAGTGTTATAGTTATGTTTTCTTGGGGTTGGGGGGGTTTAGGTGTGTGTATGAATGAGTATGGGATTATAGTTATGTATGCATGGGGATTTATGTAAGAAGGGCCAGGCTGGGTAAATTGTACAGAAATGTACATAAGTTTTGTTTTGTTGTGTTTGTTTTGTAAATACCGTTTATTTTGTAATGTTTTATATTTTTCTATTAAAAGAGTAGCAGCAGTGAACAGCAAGGAGGGAGGTTGTGTGAGTGAGAGCTGCTGTGTGTGTGTGTTGAGTGGACCACACCCGAGATCCAGGGAGTTTCCTTTCTTTCACCAGCCCAGGTTTCTATCACCTGCCTGGGCTAAGGAAGCTTCCCTGAAGGAGGCTCCATTCATACATGGAGCCTCAGACCTCTACCCCCTGGAGCATGCAGGCGGGGGGTAGGGGGTCTTCCCAACCTGCTGGGAGCGTGCAGCCAGCATCAGGGGTGAGAAGGTCATCCCGTGGAAAGATCTGTGCGGCCCCCCCTGATGCTGGGGCTCTGGAAGGAGCCAGGAGGAGAGACATGGAGGATCATCATCCAGGTGGAGGACCAGAAGGCCCAGCGAGGCCAGATGCCCGACCAAGGGACCAGAGCACGGTTGAGGAGTGGGGGCTACTTCGGTCAGGAGAGTCTGTGGAGACGTTCAGCTCCCGCCTAGCTGCCCGGCTGGAAGAATACCGGGACCTCGGTAAGTCCCTGCGGCGGCTGCGGGAAGATCTGGCGGCCGCAAGGGGACGAGCAGCTAAAACATCAGGCGCCAAGAGGTCCCGGTATAACCTACAGGTAAAGGAAATACTGGAAGAAATTAATATGGTGGAGGAGAGAAAGATGGAGATTGTGGTCGGTGGGGGAGCCTTCGGGGAGAAATTGCAGAATGATGAAAGGTTTTCCCTGATGGCGTCCCCCACGCAAAGTAATGAAACCCCCTGCAAAAGGGGAGTAAAGGCATTGGCTGCTAAAAGTGCAGAGGCAGTGGAGGCCGCAAAAGTGGAGGCCGCAAAAGTGGAGGCCGCAAAAGTGGAGGCCGCAAAAGTGGAGGCCGCAAAATTGGAGGCCGCAGAAGTGGAGGCCACAGAAATGGAGGATAGCGTGGAGGTGGAGAGGACGCCTACCCGGGAGGAGACGGGCTCGGAGGACCCCTGGGAGGGCAGTAATGGAGGGGCAAGTGGGGAACTTTCCTGCAGCCAAGGTGTGCAAGACATTGAATCGGGCAGTGGGCACCCCCCGGGGTTGCTCACGCAAATACGGCTGCAGGAGTCCCCAGTGTCCCTCCAGAACTTTACTTTTGGAGCTGAGTTGCCACCAGAGGAGGACAAAGTACAGAAGAAGAAGCTTTGGAAGTTAAGGCGGAAGAAAACAAAGGCGAAGACAGGTGGGGTATCCTATAAATATTCCTACCTGTCTTCCTTGCGTTCCGGACCGGGTGAGAGCTCGGTTCGGGACGCAAACCCCGCAAATCCCCCAGCTCCGGCCTCTGCAGTGGGGTCGTGGCGGGTATGTGGGCAGAAAAATATGGTGCTGGTTTTGAGCAATGTGGCCAAGATGGCGCCAGATGCCGTCTCCTGTAAAGGAGGTGGTGTCGATGGCCACGTGGCGCTAGGGGGCGTGTCCCCGTGTCCGGCGGATGGGGAACCTCAGAAGCCGGTCTCTGGCGCAAGCCGGAGGCCGGGGGACGGGGGGAACCGGAAACCGGATGTGGCGCCGGAAAACCGGAAGTCCGCTGGTCATGTGACTCGGCCGGCGGACGCACCAAAAAGTGTTGCGGCAGCGAGTGGTGGCGGTAGGAGAGGCTCCGGCACTGCTGGCCATCCCCCGACGGGAGGGGGGGTTGGTTTGGTGCCGGGAGCGGCTCTAGCGGTGCCTGCGGCCCCTCCATCTGCATCGCCGCAAGGCGGTGGGAGGGGTTTAGCGGGCACGGGGGGTGACGGCACCCCTCCTCCCGAACATTGTATTAGTGGCGCAGCAGATATGGAGGTCGGTGAAGCGGAGGGTGCTGAGGGATTGCCGCCTGAGATATCCGGCGGCGCCCCAGAAGTAGCGGCACCTGATGATGTGGAGACCCCAAAAACAACATATATAAAGCCTATGGACAAAAGGAAGAACTCCGTTACCAGCCTGGCCGGTATGAAAGTTGTGGAGAGGAATGTAAGTGAAAATGTAAATATTAATGGTAATGTTAGTAGTGTTGGTAATATTGTTGGTGGTGGTAATGTTGTGGATGTTAATGTGGGTTGTAATATTGTGGGGGGAGTGTCAACCATTGGCGGGCCGGTTGCTCCTTCTGCCAGAGCGCCCGGCAGGTCGTATGCGGGCGTTGTGGTGGGGGGACCGTCGGCCCACCCATCCTCATCTTCTGGGCCCGGGGACGGCAGTTTGCAACAGCGCCTCCTAGAAGCCTTAAGGGAGGGGAAGCAGACGATAACAGTAGGGGGAGTGCAGAAGGACCTATCCTTTTGGATAAATAGGTATGGTCTGGATGCCTTCCGAGAGAGACGGGGAGATCAGTGGTCGCTCCCAACAACCGGGCCGGCCGTGGCCAGGAGGAATGTGGTCCGTCTCCAGTGGCGTGGCAATGATGCGTGCCCTCCTCGTAAGAGGGTGGTGGAGCTGCTGCTGGAGATGGGCTTCAAGGCGAGTGACATCTACGCCTTGATACATCCTCATGGTACGGCTGAGTTTGACATCAGCTTTGTTCAGCCGGGGGGCCTTGAGGTCTTCTGGGGGAACTATGAGCTGGTGAAAAGCGAGCCCGGCTGGCGAGGGTTTGCTGCGCAAGCAATCTCTCGCCAGAATGGTCTCAGGAAAGTGACCGTTCTTACCCGTAACGAGTCGCTTTCCTGTGTGGACATCATGACCTGGTTGGGAAGATACGGTGAGGTAGCAGAGATGCCACGGAAGAACTGCGATGAGTTTGGCATCTGGTCGGGAGCCTGGACGTTTATGGTTAAACTTAAGCGTCTGGGGCAGACGGTGTCCCACATACCATCATCTGCTTTCTTGGGAAGAGATCGAATCCTTGTCTTCTACCAGGGGCAGCCGAAGCTGTGTCACCGGTGTGGCGACCCCTCACACTTGAGCGCAAGCTGCACTGTGCAGAAGTGCGCTCATTGTGGGGGGGTAGGCCATCTGGCCGCATCGTGTGAGCAGATTAGGTGTAACCTGTGTGGTGACCTAGGTCACCCTTTCAGTCGGTGTCCGCGCTCAGTCGTCAATGTCTGTTCCAACCCTACGGAGAATGTAAGGAGGGAGGTCTCCGTGGGCGAGGGGGCGGACAGAGACGATAGAGCCCAAGAGCAAAGGACGAACGCCAGGAGGGGACCCCCTTCTCGTCAGAGAAGGGCGGAAAAACGCAGAAGGGAACGAGAGCTGAGGAGGACCCAGGAAACTGGGGACTCCTCTGGCTCGGACCTGGATGCCCCCCAGGATACTGATGCTCTTGGGGGGGCCGTACTGGACGAGGAGATAAGGAGGATAGAGAGAGAGCAGAGGGCTGAGGACTCCCAGTCCTCCCACTATGAAAGTGTGGAAGAGGAAGGGAGGTCACAGCCTAAAACAAAACAGGGGACACCGGGTAACATCAAAACAGGGCTAAAAACATCTGGCCCTGCCCCGGCCAAGGAAGGCAAAACCTGCACCCCCCTGGTGTGCTCCCCCAACCGATACCGTGTTCTCATGGATATTCCAGACTCCCAGGACGGGGGGGAGAGCACGGTAGGGAGTCTAGGTGTCGTTGAGCCTCCTCTTCTGCGGGGGCCACTGTCCCCGGGGGAGGGGGTCGGCCCGGACCCAGGAGATGAGAATGGGAGGGGGGTGGTGGAGGTTATGGACTCCTCAAAAACAAAAAAAAGAGGTAAAGAGGGTGAGGGGTCCTCCTCAGAGGAGAAAGCAAGGGGTGGGAAGAAGAAAACCGTCTAACTCAATCATTTATGATGGCGGCACCCACTCCGTTGACGCTGGCATCGATTAACGTTGCCAGCATTAAGTCGAATATGGCTAGATTTGCAGCCTTTGATTTTCTCGGCCGGGTTGAAGCTGACATTTTGTTTTTGCAGGAGACCAGACTGTCACTTTTGGCAGAGGTCGTGAAAGCTAGGAGGGAGTGGCGACGTGGGCCCTCCTACTGGTCTCTTGCGGCTGAGCCATATAGCGGGGTGGCGGTACTTTTTACCGCACCGGTCACATGCCGGCGGATGATCGAGTTAGAAATGGGGCGGTGCTTGATCTTAGATGTTCTCATGAGGGGACAAGAACTAAGACTCATTAACATCTACGGTCCCCAGACAAAGTGGGACCGGAAAAGTCTCTTCATGAGGATTAAGCCCTTCCTTTTTACAGGCCGACAAGTCATTTTTGGAGGGGACTTTAACACTGTCGTTAGGCCCCAAGACAGAGGAGGTTCCAGAAAGGTACTGGCCTATGATAGTGTCGAGTTGAATAGAATAGCTAGTGATGCTCGCCTGGAGGACATCCACATTCGGTATACCCCAGGCCACTCGGGATTCACCTATCATAGTGGTAGTCGTAGATCCAGAATAGACAGGTTTTTTTTAAAGGAGGACGCCATCTCTTCGGCAGTGTCCGTCGTTGAGGTGGAGTTCTCCGATCACTGTATGATTATGTTTTCTTTGAATGTTGCAGAGTCCCTCCAGATGGGAAGAGGTATATGGAGGCTGAATTCTACTCTCCTGGAAGAAGCAGAGATAAGACAGGCCTTCGAGGATTTTCTTCAGAGCCAGGTACCTTTATTGGATCTAGGTGGTACTAAGTCTGAGTGGTGGGAGGTGTTCAAAGAACGGGTGGCTGAGTTTTTCCGTCAGATCTCGTGCCTCAGGTCTATGAGCAGGTATCGCCTGTATCAAGACATGAGGAGGAAACTCGAACATCTAGTCTCAACCGGAGGTAGCCGTGAGGAAATCTCCGTGGTGAAAGCTCTGCTCAAAAGATGCCAATATGATAGGCACACGTCTTTGGTTCTTGAACGGGATTTCGGGAGGTACCGCTCGCCCGACCCTTACAAGAACTGCAAGATGTCAGTGAGTCGTAAGGTGGTGACAGGACTGGTAGATAGTACAGGCTCCCTGATGAGATCCAAATCAGGGATCCTGGAGGTCATCAGATCCTTTTATTCGCAGCTTTTGGGTGAGCAGGATCTAAACCGAGACGAAATGTCGGCTTTCCTGGCTGAAACCATCCCTGAGCCAGGAGCAGACCCCTCGCTTGGTGTTTTGACAGAGTCGATCAAGGAAGAGGAAGTGATGCTGGCGATTGATGGGTTGGCCATCAAAAAGTCGCCAGGCCCAGATGGCTTAACATCTGAGTTTTATAAGGCTTTTAAGGGAACCTTAGTTCCCCTCTTGACTGCGGTTTTTAATGAGTGCCTCTCCTCGGGCGCTCTTCCAAAGTCAATGGGCAAGTCGGCCTTGATCATTCTGTCAAAGGGTAAGGATTCGACACGTATTGAGAACTGGCGTCCCATAGCGCTCCTCAATACGGACAGAAAGGTTCTCGCAAAAGTACTGTTTAATCGGCTGGTGAAGTTTGCACCCCGGCTCCTTTCGTCGGCCCAGCATTGCTCTGTTCCAGGCCGCAGCACCTTTAGTGCTGTCCTCAGTGTCAGAGAGGCAGTGGAGCAGGGACATTCTGGCCGATGGGAGGGGTACATGCTGTCCTTGGATCAGGCCAAAGCTTTTGACCGGGTGAATCACAAGTACCTTTGGTCAGTCCTTCTGAGGTATGGCCTACCGGGTGAGTTCGTTAATTGGCTCCAGACCCTATACGCTGGGGCTGAGTCTTTTGCACTGGTGAACGGTTGGACTGGAACCCCCTTTGAGGTTGGGTCTGGTGTCCGCCAGGGTTGTCCCTTAAGCCCCTTGCTGTATGTTTTCGCGATCGACCCCTTTCTTAGGCGGCTCGATCGTGGGCCATTGGCGGGGGTGGGGATGGACTTGGAGGAGCCGGAAGCCACTCAGAGGGTGGTTGCGTACGCGGATGACGTCACTATCTTTGTCTCCTCGAGAGGGGAGGCAGAGTGGGTGATGTCAGAAGTTGAGCGCTACTCACGGGCATCTGGGTCCAGGATCAACCGGGACAAGTGTGAAAGTCTCTGGCTGGGGGGAGGGGATCCTAGTTTTGATCTCCCGGACACCCTCCCAGAGCCCAAAGGGTCTGCTAAAATCTTAGGCATTGAATTTGGCCCGGGTGATTACCCCATGAAAAACTGGGAAGGTAGGCTATCAATAGCTGCCCAGAAGGTTGGCCAATGGAAGGGATGGTCTTTGTCCCTTAGGGAAAGGGTTCACCTGGCCAAGGCTTACCTGATGCCCATGTTGCTCTACCTTGGCAGCGTGTGCATGTTGCCAGAACCTCTCTGGACTCGGGTCTATAGCCTGTTCTTCCAACTGTTATGGGGAAACAGGCTTAACCTAATCAAGAGGGAGGTTACTTACCTACCGAGGAAACTAGGTGGGTTAGGTATGGTTAACCCAGTGGTGTTTCTAGTAAACACCTTCATTAAAATTAATTTGGCAAACCTCTTTGAAAGAGAAAGGGCTCCTCTGTGGATATCCTCCTGCAGGGGATGGTTTCGGCCTTTCTTCCAGGAATGGGAGACAGGAGGCCAAGCGAAAGACCTGCGTGTACCCCATGGGCACCTCCCGGCTTATGCCGCCCCGGTTCTGAAGGTTGTTCGTCGGTGGGGTCTGGAGGCGAGGGAGATCAAGACCATGTCGAGAAAATTTCTTGACAGAAAGGTCTTGTTGACCTGCTTCCAGAAGCCCCTGGCGCTCAGGGACTGCCCAAGTAGCGACCTCGGGGTGGGATTAAAACTTTTAAACTCTGTGAGGATTCCCCAGAAGTTTTGGGATCTGGCTTGGCGCTGCTTCCATGGGAGGCTGTATGTAAGGGGCAATCTGAAGTACAGAAACTCCGATGAAAGAGGTTGTCCTCGGGAGGAGTGCGATGACACGCTGGAAAGCATGGACCATTTCTTGCTTCAGTGTCCCTTCAATGCAGAGGTTTACAAACGGGTGGGTGCCTCCATCGGTTGGCCCGGTCTGACCAACCTCTCCTACGCTGGTTGGGCCTATGGGGCATTCGGAGACCTGGGTGGAAGGGATCATTGCACTTCTTTTTTAGTTAGTTTAGTGATCAGGTATTTCACGTGGAACGCACGGTGCTTAGTATCGACTCAGTGTAAAATCCTCCTGGAGGACGAGGTGTGTAGGAATATCATGGGTGACCTGGTGAAGGTCCGGTCTCTGGAGGTTGAGAAACTGGGTGCATCCAAGGCCTCTCGACTTTGGAGGGGCTTCAATTTTAGGGTGCCCTAGGTGGAACCAACCTTCAGGGGGAGGGGAGGGAGTGCCCCTGGGTATTAGACTGGAGGTGGGGGTCTGCACCTGGCCATGACACCGGGAAATAGCGATAGGGACAGAATGAGAGACAGCAGGAGGGACAGATTAGTTTATAAAGTAATAAGGGATAGAGATAGGGCAAGCAGCATAGGTTTAGCGATAGGGACCGGGGTGGTGGTTGGGGGTTGGCTTTGGCCTCTGGGCTGGTGCTCTAGGGGGGCTTTCCTCTCTCTCTCCTCTGGTGATGGGCTGAGTAAGCACAAGTAGGTTTTTGTTTTGAGCTTTTTGGAGACAGAAAAAGGGCTTACAAGCAGCCAAACTTAGGTTTTCGGGTTATTGTATACAGTATGATATTTTGTTATAGTTATGTGTCGGTATGATTATATGGTGTATAGGTGTATGCATGGGTTTGAGTGAATGTTTAGATAAGATGGGCAGTAGATAGGTGGGGTGGGGGGCCTGGGGGTGTGCCCATCCCGATTCTGGACTACGTGGACGTGAGGAGGACATGAGACGTGGGATCGGGCTGGGTGGGTGATGTGTTGGGTGGTGGGGGCCAGCATCTGAACTATGCGGACATGGAAGGACATGAGGCGTGATGCTGGTTGGGGGAGGTGATGGGTGGTGATGGATAAGTTAGTATGTACAGGGTTAGGTATGAATGTGGATAAGTTAATAAAATAAAATAAAAAAAATAAAAAAATATATAAAAAAAAAAATAAAAAAAAAAAAATAATAATTGGAAAAAAATTAGAAAAAAATAAATAAATATATATATATATATTTTTTTTTTGTTTTTTGTGTTTTGTTCTTTTCTTTTCATTTACATGGTGCACTGGAGTAAGTGCACCATGGGATGGTAACTTTTATTTTCAGAGTTTATTATTATTATTATTATTATTATTATGTTTATATTATTATTGTGATTATTATTTTTTTGTTTTATATATGTCTTGATTTTTTTTTTAGGGGGCCATTGGTTGGCACATGGTTTTTAAGAGTATGTTGTATATAGTGTTATAGTTATGTTTTCTTGGGGTTGGGGGGGTTTAGGTGTGTGTAAGAATGAGTATGGGATTATAGTTATGTATGCATGGGGATTTATGTAAGAAGGGCCAGGCTGGGTAAATTGTGCAGAAATGTACATAAGTTTTGTTTTGTTGTGTTTGTTTTGTAAATACCGTTTATTTTGTAATGTTTTATATTTTTCTATTAAAAGAGTAGCAGCAGTGACCAGCAAGGAGGGAGGTTGTGTGTGAGAGAGCTGCTGTGTGTGTGTGTTTAGTGGACCACACCCGAGATCCAGGGAGTTTCCTTTCTTTCACCAGCCCAGGTTTCTATCACCTGCCTGGGCTAAGGAAGCTTCCCTGAAGGAGGCTCCATTCATACATGGAGCCTCAGACCTCTACCCCCTGGAGCATGCAGGCGGGGGGTAGGGGGTCTTCCCAACCTGCTGGGAGCGTGCAGCCAGCATCAGGGGTGAGAAGGTCATCCCGTGGAAAGATCTGTGCGGCCCCCCCTGATGCTGGGGCTCTGGAAGGAGCCAGGAGGAGAGACATGGCGGATCATCCAGGTGGAGGACCAGAAGGCCCAGCAAGGCCAGATGCCAGACCTGAGGACCAGAGCACGGTAGAGGAATGGGGGCTACTGCGGTCGGGAGAGTCGGTGGAAACCTTCAGCTCCCGCCTAGCTGCCCGGCTGGAAGAATACCGGGACCTCGGTAAGTCCCTGCGGCGGCTTCGTGAAGATCTGGCGGTCGCAAGGGGACGAGCCGCGAAAACATCAGGCGCCAAGAGGTCCCGGTATAATCTACAGGTAAAGACAATTTTGGAGGAAATTAATATGGTGGAGGAGAGGAAGATGGAGATTGTGGTCGGTGGGGGAGCCTTCGGGGAGAAATTGGAGAATGATGAAAGGTTTTCCCTGATGGCGTCCCCCACGCAAAGTAATGAAACCCCCTGCAAAAGGGGAGTAAAGGCATTGGCTGCTAAAAGTGCAGAGGCAGTGGAGGCCGCAAAAGTGGAGGCCGCAAAAGTGGAGGCCGCAAAAGTGGAGGCCGCAAAAGTGGAGGCCGCAGAAGTGGAGGCCACAGAAATGGAGGAAAGCGTGGATTTGGAGAGGACGCCAACCCGGGAGGAGACGGGCTCGGAGGACCCCTGGGAAGGCAGTAACGGAGGGGCAAGTGGGGAACTTTCCTGCAGCCAAGTTGTGCAAAACTTTGAATCGGGCAGTGGGCACCCTCCGGGGTTGCTCACGCAAATACGGCTGCAGGAGTCCCCAGTGTCCCTCCAGAACTTTACTTTTGGAGATGAGTTGCCACCGGAGGAGGAGAAAAAAAAAAAGAAAAAATTATGGAAGTTGAGGCGGAAAAAGGCAAAGGGGAAGACAGGTGGAGTATCTTACAAATATTCCTACCTGTCTTCCTTGCGTTCCGGACCGGGTGAGAGCTCGGTTCGGGACGCAAACCCCGCAAATCCCCCAGCTCCGGCCTCTGCAGTGGGGTCGTGGCGGGTATGTGGGCAGAAAGACATGGTGCTGGTTTTGAGCAATGTGGCCAAGGTGGCACCAGACGCCGTCTCCTGTAAAGGAGGTGGTGTCGATGGCCACGTGGCGCTAGGGGGCGTGTCCCCGTGTCCGGCGGATGGGGAACCTCAGAAGCCGGTCTCTGGCGCAAGCCGGAGGCCGGGGGACGGGGGGAACCGGAAACCGGATGTGGCGCCGGAAAACCGGAAGTCCGCTGGTCATGTGACTCGGCCGGCGGACGCACCAGAAAGTGTTGCGGCAGCGAGTGGTGGCGGTAGGAGAGGCTCCGGCACTGCTGGCCATCCCCCGACGGGAGGGGGGGTTGGTTTGGTGCCGGGAGCGGCTCTAGCGGTGCCTGCGGCCCCTCCATCTGCATCGCCGCAAGGCGGTGGGAGGGGTTTAGCAGGCACGGGGGGTGACGGCACCCCTCCTCCCGAACATTGTATTGGTGGCGCAGCAGATATGGAGGTCGGTGAAGCGGAGGGTGCTGAGGGATTGCCGCCTGAGATATCCGGCGGCACCCCAGAAGTAGCGGCACCTGATGATGTGGAGACCCCAAAAATGACAAAAACAACTTATAAAAAGCCCATCTACAAGAGGAAGAACTCTGTAACCAGCCTGGCCGGTATGAAAGTTGTGGAGAGGAATGTAAGTGAAAATGTAAATATTAATGGTAATGTTAGTAGTGTTGGTAATATTGTTGGTGGTGGTAATGTTGTGGATGTTAATGTGGGTTGTAATATTGTGGGGGGAGTGTCAACCATTGGCGGGCCGGTTGCTCCTTCTGCCAGAGCGCCCGGCAGGTCGTATGCGGGCGTTGTGGTGGGGGGACCGTCGGCCCACCCATCCTCATCTTCTGGGCCCGGGGACGGCAGTTTGCAACAGCGCCTCCTAGAAGCCTTAAGGGAGGGGAAGCAGATGATAACAGTAGGGGGAGTGCAGAAGGACCTATCCTTTTGGATAAATAGGTATGGTCTGGATGCCTTCCGAGAGAGACGGGGAGATCAGTGGTCGCTCCCAACAACCGGGCCGGCCGTGGCCAGGAGGAATGTGGTCCGTCTCCAGTGGCGTGGCAATGATGCGTGCCCTCCTCGTAAGAGGGTGGTGGAGCTGCTGCTGGAGATGGGCTTCAAGGCGAGTGACATCTACGCCTTGATACATCCTCATGGTACGGCTGAGTTTGACATCAGCTTTGTTCAGCCGGGGGGCCTTGAGGTCTTCTGGGGGAACTATGAGCTGGTGAAAAGCGAGCCCGGCTGGCGAGGGTTTGCTGCGCAAGCAATCTCTCGCCAGAATGGTCTCAGGAAAGTGACCGTTCTTACCCGTAACGAGTCGCTTTCCTGTGTGGACATCATGACCTGGTTGGGAAGATACGGTGAGGTAGCAGAGATGCCACGGAAGAACTGCGATGAGTTTGGCATCTGGTCGGGAGCCTGGACGTTTATGGTTAAACTTAAGCGTCTGGGGCAGACGGTGTCCCACATACCATCATCTGCTTTCTTGGGAAGAGATCGAATCCTTGTCTTCTACCAGGGGCAGCCGAAGCTGTGTCACCGGTGTGGCGACCCCTCACACTTGAGCGCAAGCTGCACTGTGCAGAAGTGCGCTCATTGTGGGGGGGTAGGCCATCTGGCCGCATCGTGTGAGCAGATTAGGTGTAACCTGTGTGGTGACCTAGGTCACCCTTTCAGTCGGTGTCCGCGCTCAGTCGTCAATGTCTGTTCCAACCCTACGGAGAATGTAAGGAGGGAGGTCTCCGTGGGCGAGGGGGCGGACAGAGACGATAGAGCCCAAGAGCAAAGGACGAACGCCAGGAGGGGACCCCCTTCTCGTCAGAGAAGGGTGGAAAAACGCAGAAGGGAACGAGAGCTGAGGAGGACCCAGGAAACTGGGGACTCCTCTGGCTCGGACCTGGATGCCCCCCAGGATACTGATGCTCTTGGGGGGGCCGTACTGGACGAGGAGATAAGGAGGATAGAGAGAGAGCAGAGGGCTGAGGACTCCCAGTCCTCCCACTATGAAAGTGTGGAAGAGGAAGGGAGGTCACAGCCTAAAACAAAACAGGGGACACCGGGTAACATCAAAACAGGGCTAAAAACATCTGGCCCTGCCCCGGCCAAGGAAGGCAAAACCTGCACCCCCCTGGTGTGCTCCCCCAACCGATACCGTGTTCTCATGGATATTCCAGACCCCCAGGACGGGGGGGAGAGCACGGTAGGGAGTCTAGGTGTCGTTGAGCCTCCTCTTCTGCGGGGGCCACTGTCCCCGGGGGAGGGGGTCGGCCCGGACCCAGGAGATGAGAATGGGAGGGGGGTGGTGGAGGTTATGGACTCCTCAAAAACAAAAAAAAGAGGTAAAGAGGGTGAGGGGTCCTCCTCAGAGGAGAAAGCAAGGGGTGGGAAGAAGAAAACCGTCTAACTCAATCATTTATGATGGCGGCACCCACTCCGTTGACGCTGGCATCGATTAACGTTGCCAGCATTAAGTCGAATATGGCTAGATTTGCAGCCTTTGATTTTCTCGGCCGGGTTGAAGCTGACATTTTGTTTTTGCAGGAGACCAGACTGTCACTTTTGGCAGAGGTCGTGAAAGCTAGGAGGGAGTGGCGACATGGGCCCTCCTACTGGTCTCTTGCGGCTGAGCCATATAGCGGGGTGGCGGTACTTTTTACCGCACCGGTCACATGCCGGCGGATGATCGAGTTAGAAATGGGGCGGTGCTTGATCTTAGATGTTCTCATGAGGGGACAAGAACTAAGACTCATTAACATCTACGGTCCCCAGACAAAGTGGGACCGGAAAAGTCTCTTCATGAGGATTAAGCCCTTCCTTTTTACAGGCCGACAAGTCATTTTTGGAGGGGACTTTAACACTGTCGTTAGGCCCCAAGACAGAGGAGGTTCCAGAAAGGTACTGGCCTATGATAGTGTCGAGTTGAATAGAATAGCTAGTGATGCTCGCCTGGAGGACATCCACATTCGGTATACCCCAGGCCACTCGGGATTCACCTATCATAGTGGTAGTCGTAGATCCAGAATAGACAGGTTTTTTTTAAAGGAGGACGCCATCTCTTCGGCAGTGTCCGTCGTTGAGGTGGAGTTCTCCGATCACTGTATGATTATGTTTTCTTTGAATGTTGCAGAGTCCCTCCAGATGGGAAGAGGTATATGGAGGCTGAATTCTACTCTCCTGGAAGAAGCAGAGATAAGACAGGCCTTCGAGGATTTTCTTCAGAGCCAGGTACCTTTATTGGATCTAGGTGGTACTAAGTCTGAGTGGTGGGAGGTGTTCAAAGAACGGGTGGCTGAGTTTTTCCGTCAGATCTCGTGCCTCAGGTCTATGAGCAGGTATTGCCTGTATCAAGACATGAGGAGGAAACTCGAACATCTAGTCTCAACCGGAGGTAGCCGTGAGGAAATCTCCGTGGTGAAAGCTCTGCTCAAAAGATGCCAATATGATAGGCACACGTCTTTGGTTCTTGAACGGGATTTCGGGAGGTACCGCTCGCCCGACCCTTACAAGAACTGCAAGATGTCAGTGAGTCGTAAGGTGGTGACAGGACTGGTAGATAGTACAGGCTCCCTGATGAGATCCAAATCAGGGATCCTGGAGGTCATCAGATCCTTTTATTCGCAGCTTTTGGGTGAGCAGGATCTAAACCGAGACGAAATGTCGGCTTTCCTGGCTGAAACCATCCCTGAGCCAGGAGCAGACCCCTCGCTTGGTGTTTTGACAGAGTCGATCAAGGAAGAGGAAGTGATGCTGGCGATTGATGGGTTGGCCATCAAAAAGTCGCCAGGCCCAGATGGCTTAACATCTGAGTTTTATAAGGCTTTTAAGGGAACCTTAGTTCCCCTCTTGACTGCGGTTTTTAATGAGTGCCTCTCCTCGGGCGCTCTTCCAAAGTCAATGGGCAAGTCGGCCTTGATCATTCTGTCAAAGGGTAAGGATTCGACACGTATTGAGAACTGGCGTCCCATAGCGCTCCTCAATACGGACAGAAAGGTTCTCGCAAAAGTACTGTTTAATCGGCTGGTGAAGTTTGCACCCCGGCTCCTTTCGTCGGCCCAGCATTGCTCTGTTCCAGGCCGCAGCACCTTTAGTGCTGTCCTCAGTGTCAGAGAGGCAGTGGAGCAGGGACATTCTGGCCGATGGGAGGGGTACATGCTGTCCTTGGATCAGGCCAAAGCTTTTGACCGGGTGAATCACAAGTACCTTTGGTCAGTCCTTCTGAGGTATGGCCTACCGGGTGAGTTCGTTAATTGGCTCCAGACCCTATACGCTGGGGCTGAGTCTTTTGCACTGGTGAACGGTTGGACTGGAACCCCCTTTGAGGTTGGGTCTGGTGTCCGCCAGGGTTGTCCCTTAAGCCCCTTGCTGTATGTTTTCGCGATCGACCCCTTTCTTAGGCGGCTCGATCGTGGGCCATTGGCGGGGGTGGGGATGGACTTGGAGGAGCCGGAAGCCACTCAGAGGGTGGTTGCGTACGCGGATGACGTCACTATCTTTGTCTCCTCGAGAGGGGGGGCAGAGTGGGTGATGTCAGAAGTTGAGCGCTACTCACGGGCATCTGGGTCCAGGATCAACCGGGACAAGTGTGAAAGTCTCTGGCTGGGGGGAGGGGATCCTAGTTTTGATCTCCCGGACACCCTCCCAGAGCCCAAAGGGTCTGCTAAAATCTTAGGCATTGAATTTGGCCCGGGTGATTACCCCATGAAAAACTGGGAAGGTAGGCTATCAATAGCTGCCCAGAAGGTTGGCCAATGGAAGGGATGGTCTTTGTCCCTTAGGGAAAGGGTTCACCTGGCCAAGGCTTACCTGATGCCCATGTTGCTCTACCTTGGCAGCGTGTGCATGTTGCCAGAACCTCTCTGGACTCGGGTCTATAGCCTGTTCTTCCAACTGTTATGGGGAAACAGGCTTAACCTAATCAAGAGGGAGGTTACTTACCTACCGAGGAAACTAGGTGGGTTAGGTATGGTTAACCCAGTGGTGTTTCTAGTAAACACCTTCATTAAAATTAATTTGGCAAACCTCTTTGAAAGAGAAAGGGCTCCTCTGTGGATATCCTCCTGCAGGGGATGGTTTCGGCCTTTCTTCCAGGAATGGGAGACAGGAGGCCAAGCGAAAGACCTGCGTGTACCCCATGGGCACCTCCCGGCTTATGCCGCCCCGGTTCTGAAGGTTGTTCGTCGGTGGGGTCTGGAGGCGAGGGAGATCAAGACCATGTCGAGAAAATTTCTTGACAGAAAGGTCTTGTTGACCTGCTTCCAGAAGCCCCTGGCGCTCAGGGACTGCCCAAGTAGCGACCTCGGGGTGGGATTAAAACTTTTAAACTCTGTGAGGATTCCCCAGAAGTTTTGGGATCTGGCTTGGCGCTGCTTCCATGGGAGGCTGTATGTAAGGGGCAATCTGAAGTACAGAAACTCCGATGAAAGAGGTTGTCCTCGGGAGGAGTGCGATGACACGCTGGAAAGCATGGACCATTTCTTGCTTCAGTGTCCCTTCAATGCAGAGGTTTACAAACGGGTGGGTGCCTTCATCGGTTGGCCCGGTCTGACCAACCTCTCCTACGCTGGTTGGGCCTATGGGGCATTCGGAGACCTGGGTGGAAGGGATCATTGCACTTCTTTTTTAGTTAGTTTAGTGATCAGGTATTTCACGTGGAACGCACGGTGCTTAGTATCGACTCAGTGTAAAATCCTCCTGGAGGACGAGGTGTGTAGGAATATCATGGGTGACCTGGTGAAGGTCCGGTCTCTGGAGGTTGAGAAACTGGGTGCATCCAAGGCCTCTCGACTTTGGAGGGGCTTCAATTTTAGGGTGCCCTAGGTGGAACCAACCTTCAGGGGGAGGGGAGGGAGTGCCCCTGGGTATTAGACTGGAGGTGGGGGTCTGCACCTGGCCATGACACCGGGAAATAGCGATAGGGACAGAATGAGAGACAGCAGGAGGGACAGATTAGTTTATAAAGTAATAAGGGATAGAGATAGGGCAAGCAGCATAGGTTTAGCGATAGGGACCGGGGTGGTGGTTGGGGGTTGGCTTTGGCCTCTGGGCTGGTGCTCTAGGGGGGCTTTCCTCTCTCTCTCCTCTGGTGATGGGCTGAGTAAGCACAAGTAGGTTTTTGTTTTGAGCTTTTTGGAGACAGAAAAAGGGCTTACAAGCAGCCAAACTTAGGTTTTCGGGTTATTGTATACAGTATGATATTTTGTTATAGTTATGTGTCGGTATGATTATATGGTGTATAGGTGTATGCATGGGTTTGAGTGAATGTTTAGATAAGATGGGCAGTAGATAGGTGGGGTGGGGGGCCTGGGGGTGTGCCCATCCCGATTCTGGACTACGTGGACGTGAGGAGGACATGAGACGTGGGATCGGGCTGGGTGGGTGATGTGTTGGGTGGTGGGGGCCAGCATCTGAACTATGCGGACATGGAAGGACATGAGGCGTGATGCTGGTTGGGGGAGGTGATGGGTGGTGATGGATAAGTTAGTGTGTACAGGGTTAGGTATGAATGTGGATAAGTTAATAAAATAAAATAAAAAAAAGTAAAAAATATATAAAAAAAAAAAAAAAAAAATAATAATTGAAAAAAATTAGAAAAAAATAAATAAATATATATATATATATTTTTGTTTTTTGTGTTTTGTTCTTTTCTTTTCATTTACATGGTGCACTGGAGTAAGTGCACCATGGGATGGTAACTTTTATTTTCAGAGTTTATTATTATTATTATTATTATTATTATTTTGTTTATATTATTATTGTGATTATTATTTTTTTGTTTTATATATGTCTTGATTTTTTTTTTAGGGGGCCATTGGTTGGCACATGGTTTTTAAGAGTATGTTGTATATAGTGTTATAGTTATGTTTTCTTGGGGTTAGGGGGGTTTAGGTGTGTGTATGAATGAGTATGGGATTATAGTTATGTATGCATGGGGATTTATGTAAGAAGGGCCAGGCTGGGTAAATTGTACAGAAATGTACATAAGTTTTGTTTTGTTGTGTTTGTTTTGTAAATACCGTTTATTTTGTAATGTTTTATATTTTTCTATTAAAAGAGTAGCAGCAGTGACCAGCAAGGAGGGAGGTTGTGTGTGAGAGAGCTGCTGTGTGTGTGTGTTTGGTGGACCACACCCGAGATCCAGGGAGTTTCCTTTCTTTCACCAGCCCAGGTTTCTATCACCTGCCTGGGCTAAGGAAGCTTCCCTGAAGGAGGCTCCATTCATACATGGAGCCTCAGACCTCTACCCCCTGGAGCATGCAGGCGGGGGGTAGGGGGTCTTCCCAACCTGCTGGGAGCGTGCAGCCAGCATCAGGGGTGAGAAGGTCATCCCGTGGAAAGATCTGTGCGGCCCCCCCTGATGCTGGGGCTCTGGAAGGAGCCAGGAGGAGAGACATGGCGGATCATCCAGGTGGAGGACCAGAAGGCCCAGCAAGGCCAGATGCCAGACCTGAGGACCAGAGCACGGTAGAGGAATGGGGGCTACTGCGGTCGGGAGAGTCGGTGGAAACCTTCAGCTCCCGCCTAGCTGCCCGGCTGGAAGAATACCGGGACCTCGGTAAGTCCCTGCGGCGGCTTCGTGAAGATCTGGCGGTCGCAAGGGGACGAGCCGCGAAAACATCAGGCGCCAAGAGGTCCCGGTATAATCTACAGGTAAAGACAATTTTGGAGGAAATTAATATGGTGGAGGAGAGGAAGATGGAGATTGTGGTCGGTGGGGGAGCCTTCGGGGAGAAATTGGAGAATGATGAAAGGTTTTCCCTGATGGCGTCCCCCACGCAAAGTAATGAAACCCCCTGCAAAAGGGGAGTAAAGGCATTGGCTGCTAAAAGTGCAGAGGCAGTGGAGGCCGCAAAAGTGGAGGCCGCAAAAGTGGAGGCCGCAAAAGTGGAGGCCGCAAAATTGGAGGCCGCAGAAGTGGAGGCCACAGAAATGGAGGAAAGCGTGGAGGTGGAGAGGACGCCTACCCGGGAGGAGACGGGCTCGGAGGACCCCTGGGAGGGCAGTAATGGAGGGGCAAGTGGGGAACTTTCCTGCAGCCAAGGTGTGCAAGACATTGAATCGGGCAGTGGGCACCCCCCGGGGTTGCTCACGCAAATACGGCTGCAGGAGTCCCCAGTGTCCCTCCAGAACTTTACTTTTGGAGCTGAGTTGCCACCAGAGGAGGACAAAGTACAGAAGAAGAAGCTTTGGAAGTTAAGGCGGAAGAAAACAAAGGCGAAGACAGGTGGGGTATCCTATAAATATTCCTACCTGTCTTCCTTGCGTTCCGGACTGGGTGAGAGCTCGGTTCGGGACGCAAACCCCGCAAATCCCCCAGCTCCGGCCTCTGCAGTGGGGTCGTGGCGGGTATGTGGGCAGAAAGATATGGTGCTGGTTTTGAGCAATGTGGCCAAGATGGCGCCAGACGCCGTCTCCTGTAAAGGAGGTGGTGTCGATGGCCACGTGGCGCTAGGGGGCGTGTCCCCGTGTCCGGCGGATGGGGAACCTCAGAAGCCGGTCTCTGGCGCAAGCCGGAGGCCGGGGGACAGGGGGAACCGGAAACCGGATGTGGCGCCGAAAAACCGGAAGTCCGCTGGTCATGTGACTCGGCCGGCGGACGCACCAGAAAGTGTTGCGGCAGCGAGTGGTGGCGGTAGGAGAGGCTTCGGCACTGCTGGCCATCCCCCGACGGGAGGGGGGGGTGGTTTGGTGCCGGGAGCGGCTCTAGCTGTGCCTGCGGCCCCTCCATCTGCATCGCCGCAAGGCGGTGGGAGGGGTTTAGCGGGCACGGGGGGTGACGGCACCCCTCCTCCCGAACATTGCATTGGTGGCGCAGCAGAAATGGAGGTCGGTGAAGCGGAGGGTGCTGAGGGATTGCCGCCTGAGATATCCGGCGGCGCCCCAGAAGTAGCGGCACCTGATGATGTGGAGACCCCAAAAACAACATATATAAAGCCTATGGACAAAAGGAAGAACTCCGTTACCAGCCTGGCCGGTATGAAAGTTGTGGAGAGGAATGTAAGTGAAAATGTAAATATTAATGGTAATGTTAGTAGTGTTGGTAATATTGTTGGTGGTGGTAATGTTGTGGATGTTAATGTGGGTTGTAATATTGTGGGGGGAGTGTCAACCATTGGCGGGCCGGTTGCTCCTTCTGCCAGAGCGCCCGGCAGGTCGTATGCGGGCGTTGTGGTGGGGGGACCGTCGGCCCACCCATCCTCATCTTCTGGGCCCGGGGACGGCAGTTTGCAACAGCGCCTCCTAGAAGCCTTAAGGGAGGGGAAGCAGACGATAACAGTAGGGGGAGTGCAGAAGGACCTATCCTTTTGGATAAATAGGTATGGTCTGGATGCCTTCCGAGAGAGACGGGGAGATCAGTGGTCGCTCCCAACAACCGGGCCGGCCGTGGCCAGGAGGAATGTGGTCCGTCTCCAGTGGCGTGGCAATGATGCGTGCCCTCCTCGTAAGAGGGTGGTGGAGCTGCTGCTGGAGATGGGCTTCAAGGCGAGTGACATCTACGCCTTGATACATCCTCATGGTACGGCTGAGTTTGACATCAGCTTTGTTCAGCCGGGGGGCCTTGAGGTCTTCTGGGGGAACTATGAGCTGGTGAAAAGCGAGCCCGGCTGGCGAGGGTTTGCTGCGCAAGCAATCTCTCGCCAGAATGGTCTCAGGAAAGTGACCGTTCTTACCCGTAACGAGTCGCTTTCCTGTGTGGACATCATGACCTGGTTGGGAAGATACGGTGAGGTAGCAGAGATGCCACGGAAGAACTGCGATGAGTTTGGCATCTGGTCGGGAGCCTGGACGTTTATGGTTAAACTTAAGCGTCTGGGGCAGACGGTGTCCCACATACCATCATCTGCTTTCTTGGGAAGAGATCGAATCCTTGTCTTCTACCAGGGGCAGCCGAAGCTGTGTCACCGGTGTGGCGACCCCTCACACTTGAGCGCAAGCTGCACTGTGCAGAAGTGCGCTCATTGTGGGGGGGTAGGCCATCTGGCCGCATCGTGTGAGCAGATTAGGTGTAACCTGTGTGGTGACCTAGGTCACCCTTTCAGTCGGTGTCCGCGCTCAGTCGTCAATGTCTGTTCCAACCCTACGGAGAATGTAAGGAGGGAGGTCTCCGTGGGCGAGGGGGCGGACAGAGACGATAGAGCCCAAGAGCAAAGGACGAACGCCAGGAGGGGACCCCCTTCTCGTCAGAGAAGGGCGGAAAAACGCAGAAGGGAACGAGAGCTGAGGAGGACCCAGGAAACTGGGGACTCCTCTGGCTCGGACCTGGATGCCCCCCAGGATACTGATGCTCTTGGGGGGGCCGTACTGGACGAGGAGATAAGGAGGATAGAGAGAGAGCAGAGGGCTGAGGACTCCCAGTCCTCCCACTATGAAAGTGTGGAAGAGGAAGGGAGGTCACAGCCTAAAACAAAACAGGGGACACCGGGTAACATCAAAACAGGGCTAAAAACATCTGGCCCTGCCCCGGCCAAGGAAGGCAAAACCTGCACCCCCCTGGTGTGCTCCCCCAACCGATACCGTGTTCTCATGGATATTCCAGACCCCCAGGACGGGGGGGAGAGCACGGTAGGGAGTCTAGGTGTCGTTGAGCCTCCTCTTCTGCGGGGGCCACTGTCCCCGGGGGAGGGGGTCGGCCCGGACCCAGGAGATGAGAATGGGAGGGGGGTGGTGGAGGTTATGGACTCCTCAAAAACAAAAAAAAGAGGTAAAGAGGGTGAGGGGTCCTCCTCAGAGGAGAAAGCAAGGGGTGGGAAGAAGAAAACCGTCTAACTCAATCATTTATGATGGCGGCACCCACTCCGTTGACGCTGGCATCGATTAACGTTGCCAGCATTAAGTCGAATATGGCTAGATTTGCAGCCTTTGATTTTCTCGGCCGGGTTGAAGCTGACATTTTGTTTTTGCAGGAGACCAGACTGTCACTTTTGGCAGAGGTCGTGAAAGCTAGGAGGGAGTGGCGACGTGGGCCCTCCTACTGGTCTCTTGCGGCTGAGCCATATAGCGGGGTGGCGGTACTTTTTACCGCACCGGTCACATGCCGGCGGATGATCGAGTTAGAAATGGGGCGGTGCTTGATCTTAGATGTTCTCATGAGGGGACAAGAACTAAGACTCATTAACATCTACGGTCCCCAGACAAAGTGGGACCGGAAAAGTCTCTTCATGAGGATTAAGCCCTTCCTTTTTACAGGCCGACAAGTCATTTTTGGAGGGGACTTTAACACTGTCGTTAGGCCCCAAGACAGAGGAGGTTCCAGAAAGGTACTGGCCTATGATAGTGTCGAGTTGAATAGAATAGCTAGTGATGCTCGCCTGGAGGACATCCACATTCGGTATACCCCAGGCCACTCGGGATTCACCTATCATAGTGGTAGTCGTAGATCCAGAATAGACAGGTTTTTTTTAAAGGAGGACGCCATCTCTTCGGCAGTGTCCGTCGTTGAGGTGGAGTTCTCCGATCACTGTATGATTATGTTTTCTTTGAATGTTGCAGAGTCCCTCCAGATGGGAAGAGGTATATGGAGGCTGAATTCTACTCTCCTGGAAGAAGCAGAGATAAGACAGGCCTTCGAGGATTTTCTTCAGAGCCAGGTACCTTTATTGGATCTAGGTGGTACTAAGTCTGAGTGGTGGGAGGTGTTCAAAGAACGGGTGGCTGAGTTTTTCCGTCAGATCTCGTGCCTCAGGTCTATGAGCAGGTATCGCCTGTATCAAGACATGAGGAGGAAACTCGAACATCTAGTCTCAACCGGAGGTAGCCGTGAGGAAATCTCCGTGGTGAAAGCTCTGCTCAAAAGATGCCAATATGATAGGCACACGTCTTTGGTTCTTGAACGGGATTTCGGGAGGTACCGCTCGCCCGACCCTTACAAGAACTGCAAGATGTCAGTGAGTCGTAAGGTGGTGACAGGACTGGTAGATAGTACAGGCTCCCTGATGAGATCCAAATCAGGGATCCTGGAGGTCATCAGATCCTTTTATTCGCAGCTTTTGGGTGAGCAGGATCTAAACCGAGACGAAATGTCGGCTTTCCTGGCTGAAACCATCCCTGAGCCAGGAGCAGACCCCTCGCTTGGTGTTTTGACAGAGTCGATCAAGGAAGAGGAAGTGATGCTGGCGATTGATGGGTTGGCCATCAAAAAGTCGCCAGGCCCAGATGGCTTAACATCTGAGTTTTATAAGGCTTTTAAGGGAACCTTAGTTCCCCTCTTGACTGCGGTTTTTAATGAGTGCCTCTCCTCGGGCGCTCTTCCAAAGTCAATGGGCAAGTCGGCCTTGATCATTCTGTCAAAGGGTAAGGATTCGACACGTATTGAGAACTGGCGTCCCATAGCGCTCCTCAATACGGACAGAAAGGTTCTCGCAAAAGTACTGTTTAATCGGCTGGTGAAGTTTGCACCCCGGCTCCTTTCGTCGGCCCAGCATTGCTCTGTTCCAGGCCGCAGCACCTTTAGTGCTGTCCTCAGTGTCAGAGAGGCAGTGGAGCAGGGACATTCTGGCCGATGGGAGGGGTACATGCTGTCCTTGGATCAGGCCAAAGCTTTTGACCGGGTGAATCACAAGTACCTTTGGTCAGTCCTTCTGAGGTATGGCCTACCGGGTGAGTTCGTTAATTGGCTCCAGACCCTATACGCTGGGGCTGAGTCTTTTGCACTGGTGAACGGTTGGACTGGAACCCCCTTTGAGGTTGGGTCTGGTGTCCGCCAGGGTTGTCCCTTAAGCCCCTTGCTGTATGTTTTCGCGATCGACCCCTTTCTTAGGCGGCTCGATCGTGGGCCATTGGCGGGGGTGGGGATGGACTTGGAGGAGCCGGAAGCCACTCAGAGGGTGGTTGCGTACGCGGATGACGTCACTATCTTTGTCTCCTCGAGAGGGGAGGCAGAGTGGGTGATGTCAGAAGTTGAGCGCTACTCACGGGCATCTGGGTCCAGGATCAACCGGGACAAGTGTGAAAGTCTCTGGCTGGGGGGAGGGGATCCTAGTTTTGATCTCCCGGACACCCTCCCAGAGCCCAAAGGGTCTGCTAAAATCTTAGGCATTGAATTTGGCCCGGGTGATTACCCCATGAAAAACTGGGAAGGTAGGCTATCAATAGCTGCCCAGAAGGTTGGCCAATGGAAGGGATGGTCTTTGTCCCTTAGGGAAAGGGTTCACCTGGCCAAGGCTTACCTGATGCCCATGTTGCTCTACCTTGGCAGCGTGTGCATGTTGCCAGAACCTCTCTGGACTCGGGTCTATAGCCTGTTCTTCCAACTGTTATGGGGAAACAGGCTTAACCTAATCAAGAGGGAGGTTACTTACCTACCGAGGAAACTAGGTGGGTTAGGTATGGTTAACCCAGTGGTGTTTCTAGTAAACACCTTCATTAAAATTAATTTGGCAAACCTCTTTGAAAGAGAAAGGGCTCCTCTGTGGATATCCTCCTGCAGGGGATGGTTTCGGCCTTTCTTCCAGGAATGGGAGACAGGAGGCCAAGCGAAAGACCTGCGTGTACCCCATGGGCACCTCCCGGCTTATGCCGCCCCGGTTCTGAAGGTTGTTCGTCGGTGGGGTCTGGAGGCGAGGGAGATCAAGACCATGTCGAGAAAATTTCTTGACAGAAAGGTCTTGTTGACCTGCTTCCAGAAGCCCCTGGCGCTCAGGGACTGCCCAAGTAGCGACCTCGGGGTGGGATTAAAACTTTTAAACTCTGTGAGGATTCCCCAGAAGTTTTGGGATCTGGCTTGGCGCTGCTTCCATGGGAGGCTGTATGTAAGGGGCAATCTGAAGTACAGAAACTCCGATGAAAGAGGTTGTCCTCGGGAGGAGTGCGATGACACGCTGGAAAGCATGGACCATTTCTTGCTTCAGTGTCCCTTCAATGCAGAGGTTTACAAACGGGTGGGTGCCTCCATCGGTTGGCCCGGTCTAACCAACCTCTCCTACGCTGGTTGGGCCTATGGGGCATTCGGAGACCTGGGTGGAAGGGATCATTGCACTTCTTTTTTAGTTAGTTTAGTGATCAGGTATTTCACGTGGAACGCACGGTGCTTAGTATCGACTCAGTGTAAAATCCTCCTGGAGGACGAGGTGTGTAGGAATATCATGGGTGACCTGGTGAAGGTCCGGTCTCTGGAGGTTGAGAAACTGGGTGCATCCAAGGCCTCTCGACTTTGGAGGGGCTTCAATTTTAGGGTGCCCTAGGTGGAACCAACCTTCAGGGGGAGGGGAGGGAGTGCCCCTGGGTATTAGACTGGAGGTGGGGGTCTGCACCTGGCCATGACACCGGGAAATAGCGATAGGGACAGAATGAGAGACAGCAGGAGGGACAGATTAGTTTATAAAGTAATAAGGGATAGAGATAGGGCAAGCAGCATAGGTTTAGCGATAGGGACCGGGGTGGTGGTTGGGGGTTGGCTTTGGCCTCTGGGCTGGTGCTCTAGGGGGGCTTTCCTCTCTCTCTCCTCTGGTGATGGGCTGAGTAAGCACAAGTAGGTTTTTGTTTTGAGCTTTTTGGAGACAGAAAAAGGGCTTACAAGCAGCCAAACTTAGGTTTTCGGGTTATTGTATACAGTATGATATTTTGTTATAGTTATGTGTCGGTATGATTATATGGTGTATAGGTGTATGCATGGGTTTGAGTGAATGTTTAGATAAGATGGGCAGTAGATAGGTGGGGTGGGGGGCCTGGGGGTGTGCCCATCCCGATTCTGGACTACGTGGACGTGAGGAGGACATGAGACGTGGGATCGGGCTGGGTGGGTGATGTGTTGGGTGGTGGGGGCCAGCATCTGAACTATGCGGACATGGAAGGACATGAGGCGTGATGCTGGTTGGGGGAGGTGATGGGTGGTGATGGATAAGTTAGTGTGTACAGGGTTAGGTATGAATGTGGATAAGTTAATAAAATAAAATAAAAAAAAGTAAAAAAAATATTAAAAAAAAAAAAAAATTGGAAAAAAAAATATTAAAAAAAAAAATATATATATATATATATAGATTTTGGCTTTGTTTTGTATTTTTTGTGTTTTGTTCTTTTCTTTTCATTTACATGGTGCACTGGAGTAAGTGCACCATGGGATGGTAACTTTTATTTTCAGAGTTTATTATTATTATTATTATTATTTTGTTTATATTATTATTGTGATTATTATTTATTTTGTTTTATATATGTGGTGTTTTTTTTTAGGGGGCCATTGGTTGGCACATGGTTTTTAAGAGTATGTTGTATATAGTGTTATAGTTATGTTTTCTTGGGGTTGGGGGGGTATAGGTGTGTGTATGAATGAGTATGGGATTATAGTTATGTATGCATGGGGATTTATGTAAGAAGGGCCAGGCTGAGTAAATTGTACAGAAATGTACATAAGTTTTGTTTTGTTGTGTTTGTTTTGTAAATACCGTTTATTTTGTAATGTTTTATATTTTTCTATTAAAAGAGTAGCAGCAGTGACCAGCAAGGAGGGAGGTTGTGTGTGAGAGAGCTGCTGTGTGTGTGTGTTTGGTGGACCACACCCGAGATCCAGGGAGTTTCCTTTCTTTCACCAGCCCAGGTTTCTATCACCTGCCTGGGCTAAGGAAACTTCCCTGAAGGAGGCTCCATTCATACATGGAGCCTCAGACCTCTACCCCCTGGAGCATGCAGGCGGGGGGTAGGGGGTCTTCCCAACCTGCTGGGAGCGTACAGCCAGCATCAGGGGTGAGAAGGTCATCCCGTGTAAAGATCTGTGCGGCCCCCCCTGATGCTGGGGCTCTGGAAGGAGCCAGGAGGAGAGACATGGAGGATCATCATCCAGGTGGAGGACCAGAAGGCCCAGCAAGGCCAGATGCCAGACCTGAGGACCAGAGCACGGTAGAGGAATGGGGGCTACTGCGGTCGGGAGAGTCGGTGGAAACCTTCAGCTCCCGCCTAGCTGCCCGGCTGGAAGAATACCGGGACCTCGGTAAGTCCCTGCGGCGGCTGCGGGAAGATCTGGCGGCCGCAAGGGGACGAGCAGCGAAAACATCAGGCGCCAAGAGGTCCCGGTATAACCTACAGGTAAAGGAAATACTGGAAGAAATTAATATGGTGGAGGAGAGAAAGATGGAGATTGTGGTCGGTGGGGGAGCCTTCGGGGAGAAATTGCAGAATGATGAAAGGTTTTCCCTGATGGCGTCCCCCACGCAAAGTAATGAAACCCCCTGCAAAAGGGGAGTAAAGGCATTGGCTGCTAAAAGTGCAGAGGCAGTGGAGGCCGCAAAAGTGGAGGCCGCAAAAGTGGAGGCCGCAAAAGTGGAGGCCGCAAAAGTGGAGGCCGCAAAAGTGGAGGCCGCAAAATTGGAGGCCGCAGAAGTGGAGGCCACAGAAATGGAGGATAGCGTGGAGGTGGAGAGGACGCCTACCCGGGAGGAGACGGGCTCGGAGGACCCCTGGGAGGGCAGTAATGGAGGGGCAAGTGGGGAACTTTCCTGCAGCCAAGGTGTGCAAGACATTGAATCGGGCAGTGGGCACCCCCCGGGGTTGCTCACGCAAATACGGCTGCAGGAGTCCCCAGTGTCCCTCCAGAACTTTACTTTTGGAGCTGAGTTGCCACCAGAGGAGGACAAAGTACAGAAGAAGAAGCTTTGGAAGTTAAGGCGGAAGAAAACAAAGGCGAAGACAGGTGGGGTATCCTATAAATATTCCTACCTGTCTTCCTTGCGTTCCGGACCGGGTGAGAGCTCGGTTCGGGACGCAAACCCCGCAAATCCCCCAGCTCCGGCCTCTGCAGTGGGGTCGTGGCGGGTATGTGGGCAGAAAAATATGGTGCTGGTTTTGAGCAATGTGGCCAAGATGGCGCCAGATGCCGTCTCCTGTAAAGGAGGTGGTGTCGATGGCCACGTGGCGCTAGGGGGCGTGTCCCCGTGTCCGGCGGATGGGGAACCTCAGAAGCCGGTCTCTGGCGCAAGCCGGAGGCCGGGGGACGGGGGGAACCGGAAACCGGATGTGGCGCCGGAAAACCGGAAGTCCGCTGGTCATGTGACTCGGCCGGCGGACGCACCAAAAAGTGTTGCGGCAGCGAGTGGTGGCGGTAGGAGAGGCTCCGGCACTGCTGGCCATCCCCCGACGGGAGGGGGGTTTGGTTTGGTGCCGGGAGCGGCTCTAGCGGTGCCTGCGGCCCCTCCATCTGCATCGCCGCAAGGCGGTGGGAGGGGTTTAGCGGGCACGGGGGGTGACGGCACCCCTCCTCCCGAACATTGTATTAGTGGCGCAGCAGATATGGAGGTCGGTGAAGCGGAGGGTGCTGAGGGATTGCCGCCTGAGATATCCGGCGGCGCCCCAGAAGTAGCGGCACCTGATGATGTGGAGACCCCAAAAACAACATATATAAAGCCTATGGACAAAAGGAAGAACTCCGTTACCAGCCTGGCCGGTATGAAAGTTGTGGAGAGGAATGTAAGTGAAAATGTAAATATTAATGGTAATGTTAGTAGTGTTGGTAATATTGTTGGTGGTGGTAATGTTGTGGATGTTAATGTGGGTTGTAATATTGTGGGGGGAGTGTCAACCATTGGCGGGCCGGTTTCTGCCAGAGCGCCCGGCAGGTCGTATGCGGGCGTTGTGGTGGGGGGACCGTCGGCCCACCCATCCTCATCTTCTGGGCCCGGGGACGGCAGTTTGCAACAGCGCCTCCTAGAAGCCTTAAGGGAGGGGAAGCAGACGATAACAGTAGGGGGAGTGCAGAAGGACCTATCCTTTTGGATAAATAGGTATGGTCTGGATGCCTTCCGAGAGAGACGGGGAGATCAGTGGTCGCTCCCAACAACCGGGCCGGCCGTGGCCAGGAGGAATGTGGTCCGTCTCCAGTGGCGTGGCAATGATGCGTGCCCTCCTCGTAAGAGGGTGGTGGAGCTGCTGCTGGAGATGGGCTTCAAGGCGAGTGACATCTACGCCTTGATACATCCTCATGGTACGGCTGAGTTTGACATCAGCTTTGTTCAGCCGGGGGGCCTTGAGGTCTTCTGGGGGAACTATGAGCTGGTGAAAAGCGAGCCCGGCTGGCGAGGGTTTGCTGCGCAAGCAATCTCTCGCCAGAATGGTCTCAGGAAAGTGACCGTTCTTACCCGTAACGAGTCGCTTTCCTGTGTGGACATCATGACCTGGTTGGGAAGATACGGTGAGGTAGCAGAGATGCCACGGAAGAACTGCGATGAGTTTGGCATCTGGTCGGGAGCCTGGACGTTTATGGTTAAACTTAAGCGTCTGGGGCAGACGGTGTCCCACATACCATCATCTGCTTTCTTGGGAAGAGATCGAATCCTTGTCTTCTACCAGGGGCAGCCGAAGCTGTGTCACCGGTGTGGCGACCCCTCACACTTGAGCGCAAGCTGCACTGTGCAGAAGTGCGCTCATTGTGGGGGGGTAGGCCATCTGGCCGCATCGTGTGAGCAGATTAGGTGTAACCTGTGTGGTGACCTAGGTCACCCTTTCAGTCGGTGTCCGCGCTCAGTCGTCAATGTCTGTTCCAACCCTACGGAGAATGTAAGGAGGGAGGTCTCCGTGGGCGAGGGGGCGGACAGAGACGATAGAGCCCAAGAGCAAAGGACGAACGCCAGGAGGGGACCCCCTTCTCGTCAGAGAAGGGCGGAAAAACGCAGAAGGGAACGAGAGCTGAGGAGGACCCAGGAAACTGGGGACTCCTCTGGCTCGGACCTGGATGCCCCCCAGGATACTGATGCTCTTGGGGGGGCCGTACTGGACGAGGAGATAAGGAGGATAGAGAGAGAGCAGAGGGCTGAGGACTCCCAGTCCTCCCACTATGAAAGTGTGGAAGAGGAAGGGAGGTCACAGCCTAAAACAAAACAGGGGACACCGGGTAACATCAAAACAGGGCTAAAAACATCTTGCCCTGCCCCGGCCAAGGAAGGCAAAACCTGCACCCCCCTGGTGTGCTCCCCCAACCGATACCGTGTTCTCATGGATATTCCAGACCCCCAGGCCGGGGGGGAGAGCACGGTAGGGAGTCTAGGAGTCGTTGAGCCTCCTCTTCTGCGGGGGCCACTGTCCCCGGGGGAGGGGGTCGGCCCGGACCCAGGAGATGAGAATGGGAGGGGGGTGGTGGAGGTTATGGACTCCTCAAAAACAAAAAAAAGAGGCAAAGAGGGTGAGGGGTCCTCCTCAGAGGAAAAAGCAAGGGGTGGGAAGAAGAAAACCGTCTAACTCAATCATTTATGATGGCGGCACCCACTCCGTTGACGCTGGCATCGATTAACGTTGCCAGCATTAAGTCGAATATGGCTAGATTTGCAGCCTTTGATTTTCTCGGCCGGGTTGAAGCTGACATTTTGTTTTTGCAGGAGACCAGACTGTCACTTTTGGCAGAGGTCGTGAAAGCTAGGAGGGAGTGGCGACGTGGGCCCTCCTACTGGTCTCTTGCGGCTGAGCCATATAGCGGGGTGGCGGTACTTTTTACCGCACCGGTCACATGCCGGCGGATGATCGAGTTAGAAATGGGGCGGTGCTTGATCTTAGATGTTCTCATGAGGGGACAAGAACTAAGACTCATTAACATCTACGGTCCCCAGACAAAGTGGGACCGGAAAAGTCTCTTCATGAGGATTAAGCCCTTCCTTTTTACAGGCCGACAAGTCATTTTTGGAGGGGACTTTAACACTGTCGTTAGGCCCCAAGACAGAGGAGGTTCCAGAAAGGTACTGGCCTATGATAGTGTCGAGTTGAATAGAATAGCTAGTGATGCTCGCCTGGAGGACATCCACATTCGGTATACCCCAGGCCACTCGGGGTTCACCTATCATAGTGGTAGTCGTAGGTCCAGGATAGACAGGTTTTTTTTAAAGGAGGACGCCATCTCTTCGGCAGTGTCCGTCGTTGAGGTGGAGTTCTCCGATCACTGTATGATTATTTTTTCTTTGAATGTTGCAGAGTCCCTCCAGATGGGAAGAGGTATATGGAGGCTGAATTCTACTCTCCTGGAAGAAGCAGAGATAAGACAGGCCTTCGAGGATTTTCTTCAGAGCCAGGTACCTTTATTGGATCTAGGTGGTACTAAGTCTGAGTGGTGGGAGGTGTTCAAAGAACGGGTGGCTGAGTTTTTCCGTCAGATCTCGTGCCTCAGGTCTATGAGCAGGTATCGCCTGTATCAAGACATGAGGAGGAAACTCGAACATCTAGTCTCAACCGGAGGTAGCCGTGAGGAAATCTCCGTGGTGAAAGCTCTGCTCAAAAGATGCCAATATGATAGGCACACGTCTTTGGTTCTTGAACGGGATTTCGGGAGGTACCGCTCGCCCGACCCTTACAAGAACTGCAAGATGTCAGTGAGTCGTAAGGTGGTGACAGGACTGGTAGATAGTACAGGCTCCCTGATGAGATCCAAATCAGGGATCCTGGAGGTCATCAGATCCTTTTATTCGCAGCTTTTGGGTGAGCAGGATCTAAACCGAGACGAAATGTCGGCTTTCCTGGCTGAAACCATCCCTGAGCCAGGAGCAGACCCCTCGCTTGGTGTTTTGACAGAGTCGATCAAGGAAGAGGAAGTGATGCTGGCGATTGATGGGTTGGCCATCAAAAAGTCGCCAGGCCCAGATGGCTTAACATCTGAGTTTTATAAGGCTTTTAAGGGAACCTTAGTTCCCCTCTTGACTGCGGTTTTTAATGAGTGCCTCTCCTCGGGCGCTCTTCCAAAGTCAATGGGCAAGTCGGCCTTGATCATTCTGTCAAAGGGTAAGGATTCGACACGTATTGAGAACTGGCGTCCCATAGCGCTCCTCAATACGGACAGAAAGGTTCTCGCAAAAGTACTGTTTAATCGGCTGGTGAAGTTTGCACCCCGGCTCCTTTCGTCGGCCCAGCATTGCTCTGTTCCAGGCCGCAGCACCTTTAGTGCTGTCCTCAGTGTCAGAGAGGCAGTGGAGCAGGGACATTCTGGCCGATGGGAGGGGTACATGCTGTCCTTGGATCAGGCCAAAGCTTTTGACCGGGTGAATCACAAGTACCTTTGGTCAGTCCTTCTGAGGTATGGCCTACCGGGTGAGTTTGTTAATTGGCTCCAGACCCTATACGCTGGGGCTGAGTCTTTTGCACTGGTGAACGGTTGGACTGGAACCCCCTTTGAGGTTGGGTCTGGTGTCCGCCAGGGTTGTCCCTTAAGCCCCTTGCTGTATGTTTTCGCGATCGACCCCTTTCTTAGGCGGCTCGATCGTGGGCCATTGGCGGGGGTGGGGATGGACTTGGAGGAGCCGGAAGCCACTCAGAGGGTGGTTGCGTACGCGGATGACGTCACTATCTTTGTCTCCTCGAGAGGGGAGGCAGAGTGGGTGATGTCAGAAGTTGAGCGCTACTCACGGGCATCTGGGTCCAGGATCAACCGGGACAAGTGTGAAAGTCTCTGGCTGGGGGGAGGGGATCCTAGTTTTGATCTCCCGGACACCCTCCCAGAGCCCAAAGGGTCTGCTAAAATCTTAGGCATTGAATTTGGCCCGGGTGATTACCCCATGAAAAACTGGGAAGGTAGGCTATCAATAGCTGCCCAGAAGGTTGGCCAATGGAAGGGATGGTCTTTGTCCCTTAGGGAAAGGGTTCACCTGGCCAAGGCTTACCTGATGCCCATGTTGCTCTACCTTGGCAGCGTGTGCATGTTGCCAGAACCTCTCTGGACTCGGGTCTATAGCCTGTTCTTCCAACTGTTATGGGGAAACAGGCTTAACCTAATCAAGAGGGAGGTTACTTACCTACCGAGGAAACTAGGTGGGTTAGGTATGGTTAACCCAGTGGTGTTTCTAGTAAACACCTTCATTAAAATTAATTTGGCAAACCTCTTTGAAAGAGAAAGGGCTCCTCTGTGGATATCCTCCTGCAGGGGATGGTTTCGGCCTTTCTTCCAGGAATGGGAGACAGGAGGCCAAGCGAAAGACCTGCGTGTACCCCATGGGCACCTCCCGGCTTATGCCGCCCCGGTTCTGAAGGTTGTTCGTCGGTGGGGTCTGGAGGCGAGGGAGATCAAGACCATGTCGAGAAAATTTCTTGACAGAAAGGTCTTGTTGACCTGCTTCCAGAAGCCCCTGGCGCTCAGGGACTGCCCAAGTAGCGACCTCGGGGTGGGATTAAAACTTTTAAACTCTGTGAGGATTCCCCAGAAGTTTTGGGATCTGGCTTGGCGCTGCTTCCATGGGAGGCTGTATGTAAGGGGCAATCTGAAGTACAGAAACTCCGATGAAAGAGGTTGTCCTCGGGAGGAGTGCGATGACACGCTGGAAAGCATGGACCATTTCTTGCTTCAGTGTCCCTTCAATGCAGAGGTTTACAAACGGGTGGGTGCCTCCATCGGTTGGCCCGGTCTGACCAACCTCTCCTACGCTGGTTGGGCCTATGGGGCATTCGGAGACCTGGGTGGAAGGGATCATTGCACTTCTTTTTTAGTTAGTTTAGTGATCAGGTATTTCACGTGGAACGCACGGTGCTTAGTATCGACTCAGTGTAAAATCCTCCTGGAGGACGAGGTGTGTAGGAATATCATGGGTGACCTGGTGAAGGTCCGGTCTCTGGAGGTTGAGAAACTGGGTGCATCCAAGGCCTCTCGACTTTGGAGGGGCTTCAATTTTAGGGTGCCCTAGGTGGAACCAACCTTCAGGGGGAGGGGAGGGAGTGCCCCTGGGTATTAGACTGGAGGTGGGGGTCTGCACCTGGCCATGACACCGGGAAATAGCGATAGGGACAGAATGAGAGACAGCAGGAGGGACAGATTAGTTTATAAAGTAATAAGGGATAGAGATAGGGCAAGCAGGATAGGTTTAGCGATAGGGACCGGGGTGGTGGTTGGGGGTTGGCTTTGGCCTCTGGGCTGGTGCTCTAGGGGGGCTTTCCTCTCTCTCTCCTCTGGTGATGGGCTGAGTAAGCACAAGTAGGTTTTTGTTTTGAGCTTTTTGGAGACAGAAAAAGGGCTTACAAGCAGCCAAACTTAGGTTTTCGGGTTATTGTATACAGTATGATATTTTGTTATAGTTATGTGTCGGTATGATTATATGGTGTATAGGTGTATGCATGGGTTTGAGTGAATGTTTAGATAAGATGGGCAGTAGATAGGTGGGGTGGGGGGCCTGGGGGTGTGCCCATCCCGATTCTGGACTACGTGGACGTGAGGAGGACATGAGACGTGGGATCGGGCTGGGTGGGTGATGTGTTGGGTGGTGGGGGCCAGCATCTGAACTATGCGGACATGGAAGGACATGAGGCGTGATGCTGGTTGGGGGAGGTGATGGGTGGTGATGGATAAGTTAGTATGTACAGGGTTAGGTATGAATGTGGATAAGTTAATAAAATAAAATAAAAAAAATAAAAAAATATATAAAAAAAAAAATAAAAAAAAAAAAATAATAATTGGAAAAAAATTAGAAAAAAATAAATAAATATATATATATATATTTTTTTTTTGTTTTTTGTGTTTTGTTCTTTTCTTTTCATTTACATGGTGCACTGGAGTAAGTGCACCATGGGATGGTAACTTTTATTTTCAGAGTTTATTATTATTATTATTATTATTATTATGTTTATATTATTATTGTGATTATTATTTTTTTGTTTTATATATGTCTTGATTTTTTTTTTAGGGGGCCATTGGTTGGCACATGGTTTTTAAGAGTATGTTGTATATAGTGTTATAGTTATGTTTTCTTGGGGTTGGGGGGGTTTAGGTGTGTGTAAGAATGAGTATGGGATTATAGTTATGTATGCATGGGGATTTATGTAAGAAGGGCCAGGCTGGGTAAATTGTGCAGAAATGTACATAAGTTTTGTTTTGTTGTGTTTGTTTTGTAAATACCGTTTATTTTGTAATGTTTTATATTTTTCTATTAAAAGAGTAGCAGCAGTGACCAGCAAGGAGGGAGGTTGTGTGTGAGAGAGCTGCTGTGTGTGTGTGTTTAGTGGACCACACCCGAGATCCAGGGAGTTTCCTTTCTTTCACCAGCCCAGGTTTCTATCACCTGCCTGGGCTAAGGAAGCTTCCCTGAAGGAGGCTCCATTCATACATGGAGCCTCAGACCTCTACCCCCTGGAGCATGCAGGCGGGGGGTAGGGGGTCTTCCCAACCTGCTGGGAGCGTGCAGCCAGCATCAGGGGTGAGAAGGTCATCCCGTGGAAAGATCTGTGCGGCCCCCCCTGATGCTGGGGCTCTGGAAGGAGCCAGGAGGAGAGACATGGCGGATCATCCAGGTGGAGGACCAGAAGGCCCAGCAAGGCCAGATGCCAGACCTGAGGACCAGAGCACGGTAGAGGAATGGGGGCTACTGCGGTCGGGAGAGTCGGTGGAAACCTTCAGCTCCCGCCTAGCTGCCCGGCTGGAAGAATACCGGGACCTCGGTAAGTCCCTGCGGCGGCTTCGTGAAGATCTGGCGGTCGCAAGGGGACGAGCCGCGAAAACATCAGGCGCCAAGAGGTCCCGGTATAATCTACAGGTAAAGACAATTTTGGAGGAAATTAATATGGTGGAGGAGAGGAAGATGGAGATTGTGGTCGGTGGGGGAGCCTTCGGGGAGAAATTGGAGAATGATGAAAGGTTTTCCCTGATGGCGTCCCCCACGCAAAGTAATGAAACCCCCTGCAAAAGGGGAGTAAAGGCATTGGCTGCTAAAAGTGCAGAGGCAGTGGAGGCCGCAAAAGTGGAGGCCGCAAAAGTGGAGGCCGCAAAAGTGGAGGCCGCAAAAGTGGAGGCCGCAGAAGTGGAGGCCACAGAAATGGAGGAAAGCGTGGATTTGGAGAGGACGCCAACCCGGGAGGAGACGGGCTCGGAGGACCCCTGGGAAGGCAGTAACGGAGGGGCAAGTGGGGAACTTTCCTGCAGCCAAGTTGTGCAAAACTTTGAATCGGGCAGTGGGCACCCTCCGGGGTTGCTCACGCAAATACGGCTGCAGGAGTCCCCAGTGTCCCTCCAGAACTTTACTTTTGGAGATGAGTTGCCACCGGAGGAGGAGAAAAAAAAAAAGAAAAAATTATGGAAGTTGAGGCGGAAAAAGGCAAAGGGGAAGACAGGTGGAGTATCTTACAAATATTCCTACCTGTCTTCCTTGCGTTCCGGACCGGGTGAGAGCTCGGTTCGGGACGCAAACCCCGCAAATCCCCCAGCTCCGGCCTCTGCAGTGGGGTCGTGGCGGGTATGTGGGCAGAAAGACATGGTGCTGGTTTTGAGCAATGTGGCCAAGGTGGCACCAGACGCCGTCTCCTGTAAAGGAGGTGGTGTCGATGGCCACGTGGCGCTAGGGGGCGTGTCCCCGTGTCCGGCGGATGGGGAACCTCAGAAGCCGGTCTCTGGCGCAAGCCGGAGGCCGGGGGACGGGGGGAACCGGAAACCGGATGTGGCGCCGGAAAACCGGAAGTCCGCTGGTCATGTGACTCGGCCGGCGGACGCACCAGAAAGTGTTGCGGCAGCGAGTGGTGGCGGTAGGAGAGGCTCCGGCACTGCTGGCCATCCCCCGACGGGAGGGGGGGTTGGTTTGGTGCCGGGAGCGGCTCTAGCGGTGCCTGCGGCCCCTCCATCTGCATCGCCGCAAGGCGGTGGGAGGGGTTTAGCAGGCACGGGGGGTGACGGCACCCCTCCTCCCGAACATTGTATTGGTGGCGCAGCAGATATGGAGGTCGGTGAAGCGGAGGGTGCTGAGGGATTGCCGCCTGAGATATCCGGCGGCACCCCAGAAGTAGCGGCACCTGATGATGTGGAGACCCCAAAAATGACAAAAACAACTTATAAAAAGCCCATCTACAAGAGGAAGAACTCTGTAACCAGCCTGGCCGGTATGAAAGTTGTGGAGAGGAATGTAAGTGAAAATGTAAATATTAATGGTAATGTTAGTAGTGTTGGTAATATTGTTGGTGGTGGTAATGTTGTGGATGTTAATGTGGGTTGTAATATTGTGGGGGGAGTGTCAACCATTGGCGGGCCGGTTGCTCCTTCTGCCAGAGCGCCCGGCAGGTCGTATGCGGGCGTTGTGGTGGGGGGACCGTCGGCCCACCCATCCTCATCTTCTGGGCCCGGGGACGGCAGTTTGCAACAGCGCCTCCTAGAAGCCTTAAGGGAGGGGAAGCAGATGATAACAGTAGGGGGAGTGCAGAAGGACCTATCCTTTTGGATAAATAGGTATGGTCTGGATGCCTTCCGAGAGAGACGGGGAGATCAGTGGTCGCTCCCAACAACCGGGCCGGCCGTGGCCAGGAGGAATGTGGTCCGTCTCCAGTGGCGTGGCAATGATGCGTGCCCTCCTCGTAAGAGGGTGGTGGAGCTGCTGCTGGAGATGGGCTTCAAGGCGAGTGACATCTACGCCTTGATACATCCTCATGGTACGGCTGAGTTTGACATCAGCTTTGTTCAGCCGGGGGGCCTTGAGGTCTTCTGGGGGAACTATGAGCTGGTGAAAAGCGAGCCCGGCTGGCGAGGGTTTGCTGCGCAAGCAATCTCTCGCCAGAATGGTCTCAGGAAAGTGACCGTTCTTACCCGTAACGAGTCGCTTTCCTGTGTGGACATCATGACCTGGTTGGGAAGATACGGTGAGGTAGCAGAGATGCCACGGAAGAACTGCGATGAGTTTGGCATCTGGTCGGGAGCCTGGACGTTTATGGTTAAACTTAAGCGTCTGGGGCAGACGGTGTCCCACATACCATCATCTGCTTTCTTGGGAAGAGATCGAATCCTTGTCTTCTACCAGGGGCAGCCGAAGCTGTGTCACCGGTGTGGCGACCCCTCACACTTGAGCGCAAGCTGCACTGTGCAGAAGTGCGCTCATTGTGGGGGGGTAGGCCATCTGGCCGCATCGTGTGAGCAGATTAGGTGTAACCTGTGTGGTGACCTAGGTCACCCTTTCAGTCGGTGTCCGCGCTCAGTCGTCAATGTCTGTTCCAACCCTACGGAGAATGTAAGGAGGGAGGTCTCCGTGGGCGAGGGGGCGGACAGAGACGATAGAGCCCAAGAGCAAAGGACGAACGCCAGGAGGGGACCCCCTTCTCGTCAGAGAAGGGTGGAAAAACGCAGAAGGGAACGAGAGCTGAGGAGGACCCAGGAAACTGGGGACTCCTCTGGCTCGGACCTGGATGCCCCCCAGGATACTGATGCTCTTGGGGGGGCCGTACTGGACGAGGAGATAAGGAGGATAGAGAGAGAGCAGAGGGCTGAGGACTCCCAGTCCTCCCACTATGAAAGTGTGGAAGAGGAAGGGAGGTCACAGCCTAAAACAAAACAGGGGACACCGGGTAACATCAAAACAGGGCTAAAAACATCTGGCCCTGCCCCGGCCAAGGAAGGCAAAACCTGCACCCCCCTGGTGTGCTCCCCCAACCGATACCGTGTTCTCATGGATATTCCAGACCCCCAGGACGGGGGGGAGAGCACGGTAGGGAGTCTAGGTGTCGTTGAGCCTCCTCTTCTGCGGGGGCCACTGTCCCCGGGGGAGGGGGTCGGCCCGGACCCAGGAGATGAGAATGGGAGGGGGGTGGTGGAGGTTATGGACTCCTCAAAAACAAAAAAAAGAGGTAAAGAGGGTGAGGGGTCCTCCTCAGAGGAGAAAGCAAGGGGTGGGAAGAAGAAAACCGTCTAACTCAATCATTTATGATGGCGGCACCCACTCCGTTGACGCTGGCATCGATTAACGTTGCCAGCATTAAGTCGAATATGGCTAGATTTGCAGCCTTTGATTTTCTCGGCCGGGTTGAAGCTGACATTTTGTTTTTGCAGGAGACCAGACTGTCACTTTTGGCAGAGGTCGTGAAAGCTAGGAGGGAGTGGCGACATGGGCCCTCCTACTGGTCTCTTGCGGCTGAGCCATATAGCGGGGTGGCGGTACTTTTTACCGCACCGGTCACATGCCGGCGGATGATCGAGTTAGAAATGGGGCGGTGCTTGATCTTAGATGTTCTCATGAGGGGACAAGAACTAAGACTCATTAACATCTACGGTCCCCAGACAAAGTGGGACCGGAAAAGTCTCTTCATGAGGATTAAGCCCTTCCTTTTTACAGGCCGACAAGTCATTTTTGGAGGGGACTTTAACACTGTCGTTAGGCCCCAAGACAGAGGAGGTTCCAGAAAGGTACTGGCCTATGATAGTGTCGAGTTGAATAGAATAGCTAGTGATGCTCGCCTGGAGGACATCCACATTCGGTATACCCCAGGCCACTCGGGATTCACCTATCATAGTGGTAGTCGTAGATCCAGAATAGACAGGTTTTTTTTAAAGGAGGACGCCATCTCTTCGGCAGTGTCCGTCGTTGAGGTGGAGTTCTCCGATCACTGTATGATTATGTTTTCTTTGAATGTTGCAGAGTCCCTCCAGATGGGAAGAGGTATATGGAGGCTGAATTCTACTCTCCTGGAAGAAGCAGAGATAAGACAGGCCTTCGAGGATTTTCTTCAGAGCCAGGTACCTTTATTGGATCTAGGTGGTACTAAGTCTGAGTGGTGGGAGGTGTTCAAAGAACGGGTGGCTGAGTTTTTCCGTCAGATCTCGTGCCTCAGGTCTATGAGCAGGTATTGCCTGTATCAAGACATGAGGAGGAAACTCGAACATCTAGTCTCAACCGGAGGTAGCCGTGAGGAAATCTCCGTGGTGAAAGCTCTGCTCAAAAGATGCCAATATGATAGGCACACGTCTTTGGTTCTTGAACGGGATTTCGGGAGGTACCGCTCGCCCGACCCTTACAAGAACTGCAAGATGTCAGTGAGTCGTAAGGTGGTGACAGGACTGGTAGATAGTACAGGCTCCCTGATGAGATCCAAATCAGGGATCCTGGAGGTCATCAGATCCTTTTATTCGCAGCTTTTGGGTGAGCAGGATCTAAACCGAGACGAAATGTCGGCTTTCCTGGCTGAAACCATCCCTGAGCCAGGAGCAGACCCCTCGCTTGGTGTTTTGACAGAGTCGATCAAGGAAGAGGAAGTGATGCTGGCGATTGATGGGTTGGCCATCAAAAAGTCGCCAGGCCCAGATGGCTTAACATCTGAGTTTTATAAGGCTTTTAAGGGAACCTTAGTTCCCCTCTTGACTGCGGTTTTTAATGAGTGCCTCTCCTCGGGCGCTCTTCCAAAGTCAATGGGCAAGTCGGCCTTGATCATTCTGTCAAAGGGTAAGGATTCGACACGTATTGAGAACTGGCGTCCCATAGCGCTCCTCAATACGGACAGAAAGGTTCTCGCAAAAGTACTGTTTAATCGGCTGGTGAAGTTTGCACCCCGGCTCCTTTCGTCGGCCCAGCATTGCTCTGTTCCAGGCCGCAGCACCTTTAGTGCTGTCCTCAGTGTCAGAGAGGCAGTGGAGCAGGGACATTCTGGCCGATGGGAGGGGTACATGCTGTCCTTGGATCAGGCCAAAGCTTTTGACCGGGTGAATCACAAGTACCTTTGGTCAGTCCTTCTGAGGTATGGCCTACCGGGTGAGTTCGTTAATTGGCTCCAGACCCTATACGCTGGGGCTGAGTCTTTTGCACTGGTGAACGGTTGGACTGGAACCCCCTTTGAGGTTGGGTCTGGTGTCCGCCAGGGTTGTCCCTTAAGCCCCTTGCTGTATGTTTTCGCGATCGACCCCTTTCTTAGGCGGCTCGATCGTGGGCCATTGGCGGGGGTGGGGATGGACTTGGAGGAGCCGGAAGCCACTCAGAGGGTGGTTGCGTACGCGGATGACGTCACTATCTTTGTCTCCTCGAGAGGGGGGGCAGAGTGGGTGATGTCAGAAGTTGAGCGCTACTCACGGGCATCTGGGTCCAGGATCAACCGGGACAAGTGTGAAAGTCTCTGGCTGGGGGGAGGGGATCCTAGTTTTGATCTCCCGGACACCCTCCCAGAGCCCAAAGGGTCTGCTAAAATCTTAGGCATTGAATTTGGCCCGGGTGATTACCCCATGAAAAACTGGGAAGGTAGGCTATCAATAGCTGCCCAGAAGGTTGGCCAATGGAAGGGATGGTCTTTGTCCCTTAGGGAAAGGGTTCACCTGGCCAAGGCTTACCTGATGCCCATGTTGCTCTACCTTGGCAGCGTGTGCATGTTGCCAGAACCTCTCTGGACTCGGGTCTATAGCCTGTTCTTCCAACTGTTATGGGGAAACAGGCTTAACCTAATCAAGAGGGAGGTTACTTACCTACCGAGGAAACTAGGTGGGTTAGGTATGGTTAACCCAGTGGTGTTTCTAGTAAACACCTTCATTAAAATTAATTTGGCAAACCTCTTTGAAAGAGAAAGGGCTCCTCTGTGGATATCCTCCTGCAGGGGATGGTTTCGGCCTTTCTTCCAGGAATGGGAGACAGGAGGCCAAGCGAAAGACCTGCGTGTACCCCATGGGCACCTCCCGGCTTATGCCGCCCCGGTTCTGAAGGTTGTTCGTCGGTGGGGTCTGGAGGCGAGGGAGATCAAGACCATGTCGAGAAAATTTCTTGACAGAAAGGTCTTGTTGACCTGCTTCCAGAAGCCCCTGGCGCTCAGGGACTGCCCAAGTAGCGACCTCGGGGTGGGATTAAAACTTTTAAACTCTGTGAGGATTCCCCAGAAGTTTTGGGATCTGGCTTGGCGCTGCTTCCATGGGAGGCTGTATGTAAGGGGCAATCTGAAGTACAGAAACTCCGATGAAAGAGGTTGTCCTCGGGAGGAGTGCGATGACACGCTGGAAAGCATGGACCATTTCTTGCTTCAGTGTCCCTTCAATGCAGAGGTTTACAAACGGGTGGGTGCCTTCATCGGTTGGCCCGGTCTGACCAACCTCTCCTACGCTGGTTGGGCCTATGGGGCATTCGGAGACCTGGGTGGAAGGGATCATTGCACTTCTTTTTTAGTTAGTTTAGTGATCAGGTATTTCACGTGGAACGCACGGTGCTTAGTATCGACTCAGTGTAAAATCCTCCTGGAGGACGAGGTGTGTAGGAATATCATGGGTGACCTGGTGAAGGTCCGGTCTCTGGAGGTTGAGAAACTGGGTGCATCCAAGGCCTCTCGACTTTGGAGGGGCTTCAATTTTAGGGTGCCCTAGGTGGAACCAACCTTCAGGGGGAGGGGAGGGAGTGCCCCTGGGTATTAGACTGGAGGTGGGGGTCTGCACCTGGCCATGACACCGGGAAATAGCGATAGGGACAGAATGAGAGACAGCAGGAGGGACAGATTAGTTTATAAAGTAATAAGGGATAGAGATAGGGCAAGCAGCATAGGTTTAGCGATAGGGACCGGGGTGGTGGTTGGGGGTTGGCTTTGGCCTCTGGGCTGGTGCTCTAGGGGGGCTTTCCTCTCTCTCTCCTCTGGTGATGGGCTGAGTAAGCACAAGTAGGTTTTTGTTTTGAGCTTTTTGGAGACAGAAAAAGGGCTTACAAGCAGCCAAACTTAGGTTTTCGGGTTATTGTATACAGTATGATATTTTGTTATAGTTATGTGTCGGTATGATTATATGGTGTATAGGTGTATGCATGGGTTTGAGTGAATGTTTAGATAAGATGGGCAGTAGATAGGTGGGGTGGGGGGCCTGGGGGTGTGCCCATCCCGATTCTGGACTACGTGGACGTGAGGAGGACATGAGACGTGGGATCGGGCTGGGTGGGTGATGTGTTGGGTGGTGGGGGCCAGCATCTGAACTATGCGGACATGGAAGGACATGAGGCGTGATGCTGGTTGGGGGAGGTGATGGGTGGTGATGGATAAGTTAGTGTGTACAGGGTTAGGTATGAATGTGGATAAGTTAATAAAATAAAATAAAAAAAAGTAAAAAATATATAAAAAAAAAAAAAAAAAAATAATAATTGAAAAAAATTAGAAAAAAATAAATAAATATATATATATATATTTTTGTTTTTTGTGTTTTGTTCTTTTCTTTTCATTTACATGGTGCACTGGAGTAAGTGCACCATGGGATGGTAACTTTTATTTTCAGAGTTTATTATTATTATTATTATTATTATTATTTTGTTTATATTATTATTGTGATTATTATTTTTTTGTTTTATATATGTCTTGATTTTTTTTTTAGGGGGCCATTGGTTGGCACATGGTTTTTAAGAGTATGTTGTATATAGTGTTATAGTTATGTTTTCTTGGGGTTAGGGGGGTTTAGGTGTGTGTATGAATGAGTATGGGATTATAGTTATGTATGCATGGGGATTTATGTAAGAAGGGCCAGGCTGGGTAAATTGTACAGAAATGTACATAAGTTTTGTTTTGTTGTGTTTGTTTTGTAAATACCGTTTATTTTGTAATGTTTTATATTTTTCTATTAAAAGAGTAGCAGCAGTGACCAGCAAGGAGGGAGGTTGTGTGTGAGAGAGCTGCTGTGTGTGTGTGTTTGGTGGACCACACCCGAGATCCAGGGAGTTTCCTTTCTTTCACCAGCCCAGGTTTCTATCACCTGCCTGGGCTAAGGAAGCTTCCCTGAAGGCGGCTCCATTCATACATGGAGCCTCAGACCTCTACCCCCTGGAGCATGCAGGCGGGGGGTAGGGGGTCTTCCCAACCTGCTGGGAGCGTGCAGCCAGCATCAGGGGTGAGAAGGTCATCCCGTGGAAAGATCTGTGCGGCCCCCCCTGATGCTGGGGCTCTGGAAGGAGCCAGGAGGAGAGACATGGCGGATCATCCAGGTGGAGGACCAGAAGGCCCAGCAAGGCCAGATGCCAGACCTGAGGACCAGAGCACGGTAGAGGAATGGGGGCTACTGCGGTCGGGAGAGTCGGTGGAAACCTTCAGCTCCCGCCTAGCTGCCCGGCTGGAAGAATACCGGGACCTCGGTAAGTCCCTGCGGCGGCTTCGTGAAGATCTGGCGGTCGCAAGGGGACGAGCCGCGAAAACATCAGGCGCCAAGAGGTCCCGGTATAATCTACAGGTAAAGACAATTTTGGAGGAAATTAATATGGTGGAGGAGAGGAAGATGGAGATTGTGGTCGGTGGGGGAGCCTTCGGGGAGAAATTGGAGAATGATGAAAGGTTTTCCCTGATGGCGTCCCCCACGCAAAGTAATGAAACCCCCTGCAAAAGGGGAGTAAAGGCATTGGCTGCTAAAAGTGCAGAGGCAGTGGAGGCCGCAAAAGTGGAGGCCGCAAAAGTGGAGGCCGCAAAAGTGGAGGCCGCAAAAGTGGAGGCCGCAAAAGTGGAGGCCGCAGAAGTGGAGGCCACAGAAATGGAGGAAAGCGTGGATTTGGAGAGGACGCCAACCCGGGAGGAGACGGGCTCGGAGGACCCCTGGGAAGGCAGTAACGGAGGGGCAAGTGGGGAACTTTCCTGCAGCCAAGTTGTGCAAAACTTTGAATCGGGCAGTGGGCACCCTCCGGGGTTGCTCACGCAAATACGGCTGCAGGAGTCCCCAGTGTCCCTCCAGAACTTTACTTTTGGAGATGAGTTGCCACCGGAGGAGGAGAAAAAAAAAAAGAAAAAATTATGGAAGTTGAGGCGGAAAAAGGCAAAGGGGAAGACAGGTGGAGTATCTTACAAATATTCCTACCTGTCTTCCTTGCGTTCCGGACCGGGTGAGAGCTCGGTTCGGGACGCAAACCCCGCAAATCCCCCAGCTCCGGCCTCTGCAGTGGGGTCGTGGCGGGTATGTGGGCAGAAAGACATGGTGCTGGTTTTGAGCAATGTGGCCAAGGTGGCACCAGACGCCGTCTCCTGTAAAGGAGGTGGTGTCGATAGCCACGTGGCGCTAGGGGGCGTGTCCCCGTGTCCGGCGGATGGGGAACCTCAGAAGCCGGTCTCTGGCGCAAGCCGGAGGCCGGGGGACGGGGGGAACCGGAAACCGGATGTGGCGCCGGAAAACCGGAAGTCCGCTGGTCATGTGACTCGGCCGGCGGACGCACCAGAAAGTGTTGCGGCAGCGAGTGGTGGCGGTAGGAGAGGCTCCGGCACTGCTGGCCATCCCCCGACGGGAGGGGGGGTTGGTTTGGTGCCGGGAGCGGCTCTAGCGGTGCCTGCGGCCCCTCCATCTGCATCGCCGCAAGGCGGTGGGAGGGGTTTAGCGGGCACGGGGGGTGACGGCACCCCTCCTCCCGAACATTGTATTGGTGGCGCAGCAGATATGGAGGTCGGTGAAGCGGAGGGTGCTGAGGGATTGCCGCCTGAGATATCCGGCGGCACCCCAGAAGTAGCGGCACCTGATGATGTGGAGACCCCAAAAATGACAAAAACAACTTATAAAAAGCCCATCGACAAGAGGAAGAACTCTGTAACCAGCCTGGCCGGTATGAAAGTTGTGGAGAGGAATGTAAGTGAAAATGTAAATATTAATGGTAATGTTAGTAGTGTTGGTAATATTGTTGGTGGTGGTAATGTTGTGGATGTTAATGTGGGTTGTAATATTGTGGGGGGAGTGTCAACCATTGGCGGGCCGGTTGCTCCTTCTGCCAGAGCGCCCGGCAGGTCGTATGCGGGCGTTGTGGTGGGGGGACCGTCGGCCCACCCATCCTCATCTTCTGGGCCCGGGGACGGCAGTTTGCAACAGCGCCTCCTAGAAGCCTTAAGGGAGGGGAAGCAGACGATAACAGTAGGGGGAGTGCAGAAGGACCTATCCTTTTGGATAAATAGGTATGGTCTGGATGCCTTCCGAGAGAGACGGGGAGATCAGTGGTCGCTCCCAACAACCGGGCCGGCCGTGGCCAGGAGGAATGTGGTCCGTCTCCAGTGGCGTGGCAATGATGCGTGCCCTCCTCGTAAGAGGGTGGTGGAGCTGCTGCTGGAGATGGGCTTCAAGGCGAGTGACATCTACGCCTTGATACATCCTCATGGTACGGCTGAGTTTGACATCAGCTTTGTTCAGCCGGGGGGCCTTGAGGTCTTCTGGGGGAACTATGAGCTGGTGAAAAGCGAGCCCGGCTGGCGAGGGTTTGCTGCGCAAGCAATCTCTCGCCAGAATGGTCTCAGGAAAGTGACCGTTCTTACCCGTAACGAGTCGCTTTCCTGTGTGGACATCATGACCTGGTTGGGAAGATACGGTGAGGTAGCAGAGATGCCACGGAAGAACTGCGATGAGTTTGGCATCTGGTCGGGAGCCTGGACGTTTATGGTTAAACTTAAGCGTCTGGGGCAGACGGTGTCCCACATACCATCATCTGCTTTCTTGGGAAGAGATCGAATCCTTGTCTTCTACCAGGGGCAGCCGAAGCTGTGTCACCGGTGTGGCGACCCCTCACACTTGAGCGCAAGCTGCACTGTGCAGAAGTGCGCTCATTGTGGGGGGGTAGGCCATCTGGCCGCATCGTGTGAGCAGATTAGGTGTAACCTGTGTGGTGACCTAGGTCACCCTTTCAGTCGGTGTCCGCGCTCAGTCGTCAATGTCTGTTCCAACCCTACGGAGAATGTAAGGAGGGAGGTCTCCGTGGGCGAGGGGGCGGACAGAGACGATAGAGCCCAAGAGCAAAGGACGAACGCCAGGAGGGGACCCCCTTCTCGTCAGAGAAGGGCGGAAAAACGCAGAAGGGAACGAGAGCTGAGGAGGACCCAGGAAACTGGGGACTCCTCTGGCTCGGACCTGGATGCCCCCCAGGATACTGATGCTCTTGGGGGGGCCGTACTGGACGAGGAGATAAGGAGGATAGAGAGAGAGCAGAGGGCTGAGGACTCCCAGTCCTCCCACTATGAAAGTGTGGAAGAGGAAGGGAGGTCACAGCCTAAAACAAAACAGGGGACACCGGGTAACATCAAAACAGGGCTAAAAACATCTGGCCCTGCCCCGGCCAAGGAAGGCAAAACCTGCACCCCCCTGGTGTGCTCCCCCAACCGATACCGTGTTCTCATGGATATTCCAGACCCCCAGGCCGGGGGGGAGAGCACGGTAGGGAGTCTAGGAGTCGTTGAGCCTCCTCTTCTGCGGGGGCCACTGTCCCCGGGGGAGGGGGTCGGCCCGGACCCAGGAGATGAGAATGGGAGGGGGGTGGTGGAGGTTATGGACTCCTCAACAACAAAAAAAAGAGGTAAAGAGGGTGAGGGGTCCTCCTCAGAGGAGAAAGCAAGGGGTGGGAAGAAGAAAACCGTCTAACTCAATCATTTATGATGGCGGCACCCACTCCGTTGACGCTGGCATCGATTAACGTTGCCAGCATTAAGTCGAATATGGCTAGATTTGCAGCCTTTGATTTTCTCGGCCGGGTTGAAGCTGACATTTTGTTTTTGCAGGAGACCAGACTGTCACTTTTGGCAGAGGTCGTGAAAGCTAGGAGGGAGTGGCGACGTGGGCCCTCCTACTGGTCTCTTGCGGCTGAGCCATATAGCGGGGTGGCGGTACTTTTTACCGCACCGGTCACATGCCGGCGGATGATCGAGTTCGAAATGGGGCGGTGCTTGATCTTAGATGTTCTCATGAGGGGACAAGAACTAAGACTCATTAACATCTACGGTCCCCAGACAAAGTGGGACCGGAAAAGTCTCTTCATGAGGATTAAGCCCTTCCTTTTTACAGGCCGACAAGTCATTTTTGGAGGGGACTTTAACACTGTCGTTAGGCCCCAAGACAGAGGAGGTTCCAGAAAGGTACTGGCCTATGATAGTGTCGAGTTGAATAGAATAGCTAGTGATGCTCGCCTGGAGGACATCCACATTCGGTATACCCCAGGCCACTCGGGATTCACCTATCATAGTGGTAGTCGTAGATCCAGAATAGACAGGTTTTTTTTAAAGGAGGACGCCATCTCTTCGGCAGTGTCCGTCGTTGAGGTGGAGTTCTCCGATCACTGTATGATTATGTTTTCTTTGAATGTTGCAGAGTCCCTCCAGATGGGAAGAGGTATATGGAGGCTGAATTCTACTCTCCTGGAAGAAGCAGAGATAAGACAGGCCTTCGAGGATTTTCTTCAGAGCCAGGTACCTTTATTGGATCTAGGTGGTACTAAGTCTGAGTGGTGGGAGGTGTTCAAAGAACGGGTGGCTGAGTTTTTCCGTCAGATCTCGTGCCTCAGGTCTATGAGCAGGTATCGCCTGTATCAAGACATGAGGAGGAAACTCGAACATCTAGTCTCAACCGGAGGTAGCCGTGAGGAAATCTCCGTGGTGAAAGCTCTGCTCAAAAGATGCCAATATGATAGGCACACGTCTTTGGTTCTTGAACGGGATTTCGGGAGGTACCGCTCGCCCGACCCTTACAAGAACTGCAAGATGTCAGTGAGTCGTAAGGTGGTGACAGGACTGGTAGATAGTACAGGCTCCCTGATGAGATCCAAATCAGGGATCCTGGAGGTCATCAGATCCTTTTATTCGCAGCTTTTGGGTGAGCAGGATCTAAACCGAGACGAAATGTCGGCTTTCCTGGCTGAAACCATCCCTGAGCCAGGAGCAGACCCCTCGCTTGGTGTTTTGACAGAGTCGATCAAGGAAGAGGAAGTGATGCTGGCGATTTGATGGGTTGGCCATCAAAAAGTCGCCAGGCCCAGATGGCTTAACATCTGAGTTTTATAAGGCTTTTAAGGGAACCTTAGTTCCCCTCTTGACTGCGGTTTTTAATGAGTGCCTCTCCTCGGGCGCTCTTCCAAAGTCAATGGGCAAGTCGGCCTTGATCATTCTGTCAAAGGGTAAGGATTCGACACGTATTGAGAACTGGCGTCCCATAGCGCTCCTCAATACGGACAGAAAGGTTCTCGCAAAAGTACTGTTTAATCGGCTGGTGAAGTTTGCACCCCGGCTCCTTTCGTCGGCCCAGCATTGCTCTGTTCCAGGCCGCAGCACCTTTAGTGCTGTCCTCAGTGTCAGAGAGGCAGTGGAGCAGGGACATTCTGGCCGATGGGAGGGGTACATGCTGTCCTTGGATCAGGCCAAAGCTTTTGACCGGGTGAATCACAAGTACCTTTGGTCAGTCCTTCTGAGGTATGGCCTACCGGGTGAGTTCGTTAATTGGCTCCAGACCCTATACGCTGGGGCTGAGTCTTTTGCACTGGTGAACGGTTGGACTGGAACCCCCTTTGAGGTTGGGTCTGGTGTCCGCCAGGGTTGTCCCTTAAGCCCCTTGCTGTATGTTTTCGCGATCGACCCCTTTCTTAGGCGGCTCGATCGTGGGCCATTGGCGGGGGTGGGGATGGACTTGGAGGAGCCGGAAGCCACTCAGAGGGTGGTTGCGTACGCGGATGACGTCACTATCTTTGTCTCCTCGAGAGGGGAGGCAGAGTGGGTGATGTCAGAAGTTGAGCGCTACTCACGGGCATCTGGGTCCAGGATCAACCGGGACAAGTGTGAAAGTCTCTGGCTGGGGGGAGGGGATCCTAGTTTTGATCTCCCGGACACCCTCCCAGAGCCCAAAGGGTCTGCTAAAATCTTAGGCATTGAATTTGGCCCGGGTGATTACCCAATGAAAAACTGGGAAGGTAGGCTATCAATAGCTGCCCAGAAGGTTGGCCAATGGAAGGGATGGTCTTTGTCCCTTAGGGAAAGGGTTCACCTGGCCAAGGCTTACCTGATGCCCATGTTGCTCTACCTTGGCAGCGTGTGCATGTTGCCAGAACCTCTCTGGACTCGGGTCTATAGCCTGTTCTTCCAACTGTTATGGGGAAACAGGCTTAACCTAATCAAGAGGGAGGTTACTTACCTACCGAGGAAACTAGGTGGGTTAGGTATGGTTAACCCAGTGGTGTTTCTAGTAAACACCTTCATTAAAATTAATTTGGCAAACCTCTTTGAAAGAGAAAGGGCTCCTCTGTGGATATCCTCCTGCAGGGGATGGTTTCGGCCTTTCTTCCAGGAATGGGAGACAGGAGGCCAAGCGAAAGACCTGCGTGTACCCCATGGGCACCTCCCGGCTTATGCCGCCCCGGTTCTGAAGGTTGTTCGTCGGTGGGGTCTGGAGGCGAGGGAGATCAAGACCATGTCGAGAAAATTTCTTGACAGAAAGGTCTTGTTGACCTGCTTCCAGAAGCCCCTGGCGCTCAGGGACTGCCCAAGTAGCGACCTCGGGGTGGGATTAAAACTTTTAAACTCTGTGAGGATTCCCCAGAAGTTTTGGGATCTGGCTTGGCGCTGCTTCCATGGGAGGCTGTATGTAAGGGGCAATCTGAAGTACAGAAACTCCGATGAAAGAGGTTGTCCTCGGGAGGAGTGCGATGACACGCTGGAAAGCATGGACCATTTCTTGCTTCAGTGTCCCTTCAATGTAGAGGTTTACAAACGGGTGGGTGCCTCCATCGGTTGGCCCGGTCTGACCAACCTCTCCTACGCTGGTTGGGCCTATGGGGCATTCGGAGACCTGGGTGGAAGGGATCATTGCACTTCTTTTTTAGTTAGTTTAGTGATCAGGTATTTCACGTGGAACGCACGGTGCTTAGTATCGACTCAGTGTAAAATCCTCCTGGAGGACGAGGTGTGTAGGAATATCATGGGTGACCTGGTGAAGGTCCGGTCTCTGGAGGTTGAGAAACTGGGTGCATCCAAGGCCTCTCGACTTTGGAGGGGCTTCAATTTTAGGGTGCCCTAGGTGGAACCAACCTTCAGGGGGAGGGGAGGGAGTGCCCCTGGGTATTAGACTGGAGGTGGGGGTCTGCACCTGGCCATGACACCGGGAAATAGCGATAGGGACAGAATGAGAGACAGCAGGAGGGACAGATTAGTTTATAAAGTAATAAGGGATAGAGATAGGGCAAGCAGCATAGGTTTAGCGATAGGGACCGGGGTGGTGGTTGGGGGTTGGCTTTGGCCTCTGGGCTGGTGCTCTAGGGGGGCTTTCCTCTCTCTCTCCTCTGGTGATGGGCTGAGTAAGCACAAGTAGGTTTTTGTTTTGAGCTTTTTGGAGACAGAAAAAGGGCTTACAAGCAGCCAAACTTAGGTTTTCGGGTTATTGTATACAGTATGATATTTTGTTATAGTTATGTGTCGGTATGATTATATGGTGTATAGGTGTATGCATGGGTTTGAGTGAATGTTTAGATAAGATGGGCAGTAGATAGGTGGGGTGGGGGGCCTGAGGGTGTGCCCATCCCGATTCTGGACTACGTGGACGTGAGGAGGACATGAGACGTGGGATCGGGCTGGGTGGGTGATGTGTTGGGTGGTGGGGGCCAGCATCTGAACTATGCGGACATGGAAGGACATGAGGCGTGATGCTGGTTGGGGGAGGTGATGGGTGGTGATGGATAAGTTAGTGTACAGGGTTAGGTATGAATGTGGATAAGTTAATAAAATAAAATAAAAAAAAAGTAAAAAATATATAAAAAAAAAAAAAAAAAAATAATAATTGAAAAAAATTAGAAAAAAATAAATAAATATATATATATATATATATATATATATATATTTTTTTTTGTTTTTTGTGTTTTGTTCTTTTCTTTTCATTTACATGGTGCACTGGAGTAAGTGCACCATGGGATGGTAACTTTTATTTTCAGAGTTTATTATTATTATTATTATTATTATTATTATTTTGTTTATATTATTATTGTGATTATTATTTTTTTGTTTTATATATGTCTTGATTTTTTTTTTTAGGGGGCCATTGGTTGGCACATGGTTTTTAAGAGTATGTTGTATATAGTGTTATAGTTATGTTTTCTTGGGGTTAGGGGGGTTTAGGTGTGTGTATGAATGAGTATGGGATTATAGTTATGTATGCATGGGGATTTATGTAAGAAGGGCCAGGCTGGGTAAATTGTACAGAAATGTACATAAGTTTTGTTTTGTTGTGTTTGTTTTGTAAATACCGTTTATTTTGTAATGTTTTATATTTTTCTATTAAAAGAGTAGCAGCAGTGACCAGCAAGGAGGGAGGTTGTGTGAGTGAGAGCTGCTGTGTGTGTGGAGTTGAGTGGACCACACCCGGAATCCAGGGAGTTTCCTTTCTTTCACCAGCCCAGGTTTCTATCACCTGCCTGGGCTAAGGAAGCTTCCCTGAAGGAGGCTCCATTCATACATGGAGCCTCAGACCTCTACCCCCTGGAGCATGCAGGCGGGGGTTAGGGGGTCTTCCCAACCTGCTGGGAGCGTGCAGCCAGCATCAGGGGTGAGAAGGTCATCCCGTGGAAAGATCTGTGCGGCCCCCCCTGATGCTGGGGCTCTGGAAGGAGCCAGGAGGAGAGACATGGAGGATCATCCAGGTGGAGGACCAGAAGGCCCAGCGAGGCCAGATGCCCGACCAAGGGACCAGAGCACGGTCGAGGAGTGGGGGCTACTTCGGTCAGGAGAGTCTGTGGAGACGTTCAGCTCCCGCCTAGCTGCCCGGCTGGAAGAATACCGGGACCTCGGTAAGTCCCTGCGGCGGCTGCGGGAAGATCTGGCGGCCGCAAGGGGACGAGCAGCTAAAACATCAGGCGCCAAGAGGTCCCGGTATAATCTACAGGTAAAGGAAATACTGGAAGAAATTAATATGGTGGAGGAGAGAAAGATGGAGATTGTGGTCGGTGGGGGAGCCTTCGGGGAGAAATTGGAGAATGATGAAAGGTTTTCCCTGATGGCGTCCCCCACGCAAAGTAATGAAACCCCCTGCAAAAGGGGAGTAAAGGCAGTGGAGGCCGCAAAAGTGGAGGCCGCAAAAGTGGAGGCCGCAAAAGTGGAGGCCGCAAAAGTGGAGGCCGCAAAAGTGGAGGCCGCAAAAGTGGAGGCCGCAAAAGTGGAGGCCGCAAAAGTGGAGGCCGCAAAATTGGAGGCCGCAGAAGTGGAGGCCACAGAAATGGAGGAAAGCGTGGAGGTGGAGAGGACGCCTACCCGGGAGGAGACGGGCTCGGAGGACCCCTGGGAGGGCAGTAATGGAGGGGCAAGTGGGGAACTTTCCTGCAGCCAAGGTGTGCAAGACATTGAATCGGGCAGTGGGCACCCCCCGGGGTTGCTCACGCAAATACGGCTGCAGGAGTCCCCAGTGTCCCTCCAGAACTTTACTTTTGGAGCTGAGTTGCCACCAGAGGAGGACAAAGTACAGAAGAAGAAGCTTTGGAAGTTAAGGCGGAAGAAAACAAAGGCGAAGCCAGGTGGGGTATCCTATAAATATTCCTACCTGTCTTCCTTGCGTTCCGGACCGGGTGAGAGCTCGGTTCGGGACGCAAACCCCGCAAATCCCCCAGCTCCGGCCTCTGCAGTGGGGTCGTGGCGGGTATGTGGGCAGAAAGATATGGTGCTGGTTTTGAGCAATGTGGCCAAGATGGCGCCAGACGCCGTCTCCTGTAAAGGAGGTGGTGTCGATGGCCACGTGGCGCTAGGGGGCGTGTCCCCGTGTCCGGCGGATGGGGAACCTCAGAAGCCGGTCTCTGGCGCAAGCCGGAGGCCGGGGGACGGGGGGAACCGGAAACCGGATGTGGCGCCGAAAAACCGGAAGTCCGCTGGTCATGTGACTCGGCCGGCGGACGCACCAGAAAGTGTTGCGGCAGCGAGTGGCGGCGGTAGGAGAGGCTTCGGCACTGCTGGCCATCCCCCGACGGGAGGGGGGGGTGGTTTGGTTCCGGGAGCGGCTCTAGCTGTGCCTGCGGCCCCTCCATCTGCATCGCCGCAAGGCGGTGGGAGGGGTTTAGCGGGCACGGGGGGTGACGGCACCCCTCCTCCCGAACATTGCATTGGTGGCGCAGCAGAAATGGAGGTCGGTGAAGCGGAGGGTGCTGAGGGATTGCCGCCTGAGATATCCGGCGGCGCCCCAGAAGTAGCGGCACCTGATGATGTGGAGACCCCAAAAACAACATATATAAAGCCTATGGACAAAAGGAAGAACTCCGTTACCAGCCTGGCCGGTATGAAAGTTGTGGAGAGGAATGTAAGTGAAAATGTAAATATTAATGGTAATGTTAGTAGTGTTGGTAATATTGTTGGTGGTGGTAATGTTGTGGATGTTAATGTGGGTTGTAATATTGTGGGGGGAGTGTCAACCATTGGCGGGCCGGTTGCTCCTTCTGCCAGAGCGCCCGGCAGGTCGTATGCGGGCGTTGTGGTGGGGGGACCGTCGGCCCACCCATCCTCATCTTCTGGGCCCGGGGACGGCAGTTTGCAACAGCGCCTCTTAGAAGCCTTAAGGGAGGGGAAGCAGACGATAACAGTAGGGGGAGTGCAGAAGGACCTATCCTTTTGGATAAATAGGTATGGTCTGGATGCCTTCCGAGAGAGACGGGGAGATCAGTGGTCGCTCCCAACAACCGGGCCGGCCGTGGCCAGGAGGAATGTGGTCCGTCTCCAGTGGCGTGGCAATGATGCGTGCCCTCCTCGTAAGAGGGTGGTGGAGCTGCTGCTGGAGATGGGCTTCAAGGCGAGTGACATCTACGCCTTGATACATCCTCATGGTACGGCTGAGTTTGACATCAGCTTTGTTCAGCCGGGGGGCCTTGAGGTCTTCTGGGGGAACTATGAGCTGGTGAAAAGCGAGCCCGGCTGGCGAGGGTTTGCTGCGCAAGCAATCTCTCGCCAGAATGGTCTCAGGAGAGTGACCGTTCTTACCCATAACGAGTCGCTTTCCTGTGTGGACATCATGACCTGGTTGGGAAGATACGGTGAGGTAGCAGAGATGCCACGGAAGAACTGCGATGAGTTTGGCATCTGGTCGGGAGCCTGGACGTTTATGGTTAAACTTAAGCGTCTGGGGCAGACGGTGTCCCACATACCATCATCTGCTTTCTTGGGAAGAGATCGAATCCTTGTCTTCTACCAGGGGCAGCCGAAGCTGTGTCACCGGTGTGGCGACCCCTCACACTTGAGCGCAAGCTGCACTGTGCAGAAGTGCGCTCATTGTGGGGGGGTAGGCCATCTGGCCGCATCGTGTGAGCAGATTAGGTGTAACCTGTGTGGTGACCTAGGTCACCCTTTCAGTCGGTGTCCGCGCTCAGTCGTCAATGTCTGTTCCAACCCTACGGAGAATGTAAGGAGGGAGGTCTCCGTGGGCGAGGGGGCGGACAGAGACGATAGAGCCCAAGAGCAAAGGACGAACGCCAGGAGGGGACCCCCTTCTCGTCAGAGAAGGGCGGAAAAACGCAGAAGGGAACGAGAGCTGAGGAGGACCCAGGAAACTGGGGACTCCTCTGGCTCGGACCTGGATGCCCCCCAGGATACTGATGCTCTTGGGGGGGCCGTACTGGACGAGGAGATAAGGAGGATAGAGAGAGAGCAGAGGGCTGAGGACTCCCAGTCCTCCCACTATGAAAGTGTGGAAGAGGAAGGGAGGTCACAGCCTAAAACAAAACAGGGGACACCGGGTAACATCAAAACAGGGCTAAAAACATCTGGCTCTGCCCCGGCCAAGGAAGGCAAAACCTGCACCCCCCTGGTGTGCTCCCCCAACCGATACCGTGTTCTCATGGATATTCCAGACCCCCAGGCCGGGGGGGAGAGCACGGTAGGGAGTCTAGGAGTCGTTGAGCCTCCTCTTCTGCGGGGGCCACTGTCCCCGGGGGAGGGGGTCGGCCCGGACCCAGGAGATGAGAATGGGATGGGGGTGGTGGAGGTTATGGACTCCTCAAAAACAAAAAAAAGAGGTAAAGAGGGTGAGGGGTCCTCCTCAGAGGAGAAAGCAAGGGGTGGGAAGAAGAAAACCGTCTAACTCAATCACTTATGATGGCGGCACCCACTCCGTTGATGCTGGCATCGATTAACGTTGCCAGCATTAAGTCGAATATGGCTAGATTTGCAGCCTTTGATTTTCTCGGCCGGGTTGAAGCTGACATTTTGTTTTTGCAGGAGACCAGACTGTCACTTTTGGCAGAGGTCGTGAAAGCTAGGAGGGAGTGGCGACGTGGGCCCTCCTACTGGTCTCTTGCGGCTGAGCCATATAGCGGGGTGGCGGTACTTTTTACCGCACCGGTCACATGCCGGCGGATGATCGAGTTAGAAATGGGGCGGTGCTTGATCTTAGATGTTCTCATGAGGGGACAAGAACTAAGACTCATTAACATCTACGGTCCCCAGACAAAGTGGGACCGGAAAAGTCTCTTCATGAGGATTAAGCCCTTCCTTTTTACAGGCCGACAAGTCATTTTTGGAGGGGACTTTAACACTGTTGTTAGGCCCCAAGACAGAGGAGGTTCCAGAAAGGTACTGGCCTATGATAGTGTCGAGTTGAATAGAATAGCTAGTGATGCTCGCCTGGAGGACATCCACATTCGGTATACCCCAGGCCACTCGGGATTCACCTATCATAGTGGTAGTCGTAGATCCAGAATAGACAGGTTTTTTTTAAAGGAGGACGCCATCTCTTCGGCAGTGTCCGTCGTTGAGGTGGAGTTCTCCGATCACTGTATGATTATGTTTTCTTTGAATGTTGCAGAGTCCCTCCAGATGGGAAGAGGTATATGGAGGCTGAATTCTACTCTCCTGGAAGAAGCAGAGATAAGACAGGCCTTCGAGGATTTTCTTCAGAGCCAGGTACCTTTATTGGATCTAGGTGGTACTAAGTCTGAGTGGTGGGAGGTGTTCAAAGAACGGGTGGCTGAGTTTTTCCGTCAGATCTCGTGCCTCAGGTCTATGAGCAGGTATCGCCTGTATCAAGACATGAGGAGGAAACTCGAATATCTAGTCTCAACCGGAGGTAGCCGTGAGGAAATCTCCGTGGTGAAAGCTCTGCTCAAAAGATGCCAATATGATAGGCACACGTCTTTGGTTCTTGAACGGGATTTCGGGAGGTACCGCTCGCCCGACCCTTACAAGAACTGCAAGATGTCAGTGAGTCGTAAGGTGGTGACAGGACTGGTAGATAGTACAGGCTCCCTGATGAGATCCAAATCAGGGATCCTGGAGGTCATCAGATCCTTTTATTCACAGCTTTTGGGTGAGCAGGATCTAAACCGAGACGAAATGTCGGCTTTCCTGGCTGAAAACATCCCTGAGCCAGGAGCAGACCCCTCGCTTGGTGTTTTGACAGAGTCGATCAAGGAAGAGGAAGTGATGCTGGCGATTGATGGGTTGGCCATCAAAAAGTCGCCAGGCCCAGATGGCTTAACATCTGAGTTTTATAAGGCTTTTAAGGGAACCTTAGTTCCCCTCTTGACTGCGGTTTTTAATGAGTGCCTCTCCTCGGGCGCTCTTCCAAAGTCAATGGGCAAGTCGGCCTTGATCATTCTGTCAAAGGGTAAGGATTCGACACGTATTGAGAACTGGCGTCCCATAGCGCTCCTCAATACGGACAGAAAGGTTCTCGCAAAAGTACTGTTTAATCGGCTGGTGAAGTTTGCACCCCGGCTCCTTTCGTCGGCCCAGCATTGCTCTGTTCCAGGCCGCAGCACCTTTAGTGCTGTCCTCAGTGTCAGAGAGGCAGTGGAGCAGGGACATTCTGGCCGATGGGAGGGGTACATGCTGTCCTTGGATCAGGCCAAAGCTTTTGACCGGGTGAATCACAAGTACCTTTGGTCAGTCCTTCTGAGGTATGGCCTACCGGGTGAGTTCGTTAATTGGCTCCAGACCCTATACGCTGGGGCTGAGTCTTTTGCACTGGTGAACGGTTGGACTGGAACCCCCTTTGAGGTTGGGTCTGGTGTCCGCCAGGGTTGTCCCTTAAGCCCCTTGCTGTATGTTTTCGCGATCGACCCCTTTCTTAGGCGGCTCGATCGTGGGCCATTGGCGGGTGTGGGGATGGACTTGGAGGAGCCGGAAGCCACTCAGAGGGTGGTTGCGTACGCGGATGACGTCACTATCTTTGTCTCCTCGAGAGGGGAGGCAGAGTGGGTGATGTCAGAAGTTGAGCGCTACTCACGGGCATCTGGGTCCAGGATCAACCGGGACAAGTGTGAAAGTCTCTGGCTGGGGGGAGGGGATCCTAGTTTTGATCTCCCGGACACCCTCCCAGAGCCCAAAGGGTCTGCTAAAATCTTAGGCATTGAATTTGGCCCGGGTGATTACCCCATGAAAAACTGGGAAGGTAGGCTATCAATAGCTGCCCAGAAGGTTGGCCAATGGAAGGGATGGTCTTTGTCCCTTAGGGAAAGGGTTCACCTGGCCAAGGCTTACCTGATGCCCATGTTGCTCTACCTTGGCAGCGTGTGCATGTTGCCAGAACCTCTCTGGACTCGGGTCTATAGCCTGTTCTTCCAACTGTTATGGGGAAACAGGCTTAACCTAATCAAGAGGGAGGTTACTTACCTACCGAGGAAACTAGGTGGGTTAGGTATGGTTAACCCAGTGGTGTTTCTAGTAAACACCTTCATTAAAATTAATTTGGCAAACCTCTTTGAAAGAGAAAGGGCTCCTCTGTGGATATCCTCCTGCAGGGGATGGTTTCGGCCTTTCTTCCAGGAATGGGAGACAGGAGGCCAAGCGAAAGACCTGCGTGTACCCCATGGGCACCTCCCGGCTTATGCCGCCCCGGTTCTGAAGGTTGTTCGTCGGTGGGGTCTGGAGGCGAGGGAGATCAAGACCATGTCGAGAAAATTTCTTGACAGAAAGGTCTTGTTGACCTGCTTCCAGAAGCCCCTGGCGCTCAGGGACTGCCCAAGTAGCGACCTCGGGGTGGGATTAAAACTTTTAAACTCTGTGAGGATTCCCCAGAAGTTTTGGGATCTGGCTTGGCGCTGCTTCCATGGGAGGCTGTATGTAAGGGGCAATCTGAAGTACAGAAACTCCGATGAAAGAGGTTGTCCTCGGGAGGAGTGCGATGACACGCTGGAAAGCATGGACCATTTCTTGCTTCAGTGTCCCTTCAATGCAGAGGTTTACAAACGGGTGGGTGCCTCCATCGGTTGGCCCGGTCTGACCAACCTCTCCTACGCTGGTTGGGCCTATGGGGCATTCGGAGACCTGGGTGGAAGGGATCATTGCACTTCTTTTTTAGTTAGTTTAGTGATCAGGTATTTCACGTGGAACGCACGGTGCTTAGTATCGACTCAGTGTAAAATCCTCCTGGAGGACGAGGTGTGTAGGAATATCATGGGTGACCTGGTGAAGGTCCGGTCTCTGGAGGTTGAGAAACTGGGTGCATCCAAGGCCTCTCGACTTTGGAGGGGCTTCAATTTTAGGGTGCCCTAGGTGGAACCAACCTTCAGGGGGAGGGGAGGGAGTGCCCCTGGGTATTAGACTGGAGGTGGGGGTCTGCGCCTGGCCATGACACCGGGAAATAGCGATAGGGACAGAATGAGAGACAGCAGGAGGGACGGATTAGTTTATAAAGTAATAAGGGATAGAGATAGGGCAAGCAGCATAGGTTTAGCGATAGGGACCGGGGTGGTGGTTGGGGGTTGGCTTTGGCCTCTGGGCTGGTGCTCTAGGGGGGCTTTCCTCTCTCTCTCCTCTGGTGATGGGCTGAGTAAGCACAAGTAGGTTTTTGTTTTGAGCTTTTTGGAGACAGAAAAAGGGCTTACAAGCAGCCAAACTTAGGTTTTCGGGTTATTGTATACAGTATGATATTTTGTTATAGTTATGTGTCGGTATGATTATATGGTGTATAGGTGTATGCATGGGTTTGAGTGAATGTTTAGATAAGATGGGCAGTAGATAGGTGGGGTGGGGGGCCTGGGGGTGTGCCCATCCCGATTCTGGACTACGTGGACGTGAGGAGGACATGAGACGTGGGATCGGGCTGGGTGGGTGATGTGTTGGGTGGTGGGGGCCAGCATCTGAACTATGCGGACATGGAAGGACATGAGGCGTGATGCTGGTTGGGGGAGGTGATGGGTGGTGATGGATAAGTTAGTGTGTACAGGGTTAGGTATGAATGTGGATAAGTTAATAAAATAAAATAAAAAAAAGTAAAAAATATATAAAAAAAAAATAAATAATAATAATTGAAAAAAATTAGAAAAAAATAAATAAATATATATATATATATGTATATTTTTGTGTTTTGTTCTTTTCTTTTCATTTACATGGTGCACTGGAGTAAGTGCACCATGGGATGGTAACTTTTATTTTCAGAGTTTATTATTATTATTATTATTATTTTGTTTATATTATTATTGTGATTATTATTTTTTTGTTTTATATATGTCTTGATTTTTTTTTTAGGGGGCCATTGGTTGGCACATGGTTTTTAAGAGTATGTTGTATATAGTGTTATAGTTATGTTTTCTTGGGGTTGGGGGGGGTTTAGGTGTGTGTATGAATGAGTATGGGATTATAGTTATGTATGCATGGGGATTTATGTAAGAAGGGCCAGGCTGGGTAAATTGTACAGAAATGTACATAAGTTTTGTTTTGTTGTGTTTGTTTTGTAAATACCGTTTATTTTGTAATGTTTTATATTTTTCTATTAAAAGAGTAGCAGCAGTGACCAGCAAGGAGGGAGGTTGTGTGAGTGAGAGCTGCTGTGTGTGTGGAGTTGAGTGGACCACACCCGGAATCCAGGGAGTTTCCTTTCTTTCACCAGCCCAGGTTTCTATCACCTGCCTGGGCTAAGGAAGCTTCCCTGAAGGAGGCTCCATTCATACATGGAGCCTCAGACCTCTACCCCCTGGAGCATGCAGGCGGGGGGTAGGGGGTCTTCCCAACCTGCTGGGAGCGTGCAGCCAGCATCAGGGGTGAGAAGGTCATCCCGTGGAAAGATCTGTGCGGCCCCCCCTGATGCTGGGGCTCTGGAAGGAGCCAGGAGGAGAGACATGGAGGATCATCCAGGTGGAGGACCAGAAGGCCCAGCGAGGCCAGATGCCCGACCAAGGGACCAGAGCACGGTCGAGGAGTGGGGGCTACTTCGGTCAGGAGAGTCTGTGGAGACGTTCAGCTCCCGCCTAGCTGCCCGGCTGGAAGAATACCGGGACCTCGGTAAGTCCCTGCGGCGGCTGCGGGAAGATCTGGCGGCCGCAAGGGGACGAGCAGCTAAAACATCAGGCGCCAAGAGGTCCCGGTATAATCTACAGGTAAAGGAAATACTGGAAGAAATTAATATGGTGGAGGAGAGAAAGATGGAGATTGTGGTCGGTGGGGGAGCCTTCGGGGAGAAATTGGAGAATGATGAAAGGTTTTCCCTGATGGCGTCCCCCACGCAAAGTAATGAAACCCCCTGCAAAAGGGGAGTAAAGGCATTGGCTGCTAAAAGTGCAGAGGCAGTGGAGGCCGCAAAAGTGGAGGCCGCAAAAGTGGAGGCCGCAAAAGTGGAGGCCGCAAAAGTGGAGGCCGCAAAAGTGGAGGCCGCAAAAGTGGAGGCCGCAAAAGTGGAGGCCGCAAAAGTGGAGGCCGCAAAAATGGAGGCCGCAAAATTGGAGGCCGCAGAAGTGGAGGCCACAGAAATGGAGGAAAGCGTGGAGGTGGAGAGGACGCCTACCCGGGAGGAGACGGGCTCGGAGGACCCCTGGGAGGGCAGTAATGGAGGGGCAAGTGGGGAACTTTCCTGCAGCCAAGGTGTGCAAGACATTGAATCGGGCAGTGGGCACCCCCCGGGGTTGCTCACGCAAATACGGCTGCAGGAGTCCCCAGTGTCCCTCCAGAACTTTACTTTTGGAGCTGAGTTGCCACCAGAGGAGGACAAAGTACAGAAGAAGAAGCTTTGGAAGTTAAGGCGGAAGAAAACAAAGGCGAAGACAGGTGGGGTATCCTATAAATATCCCTACCTGTCTTCCTTGCGTTCCGGACCGGGTGAGAGCTCGGTTCGGGACGCAAACCCCGCAAATCCCCCAGCTCCGGCCTCTGCAGTGGGGTCGTGGCGGGTATGTGGGCAGAAAGATATGGTGCTGGTTTTGAGCAATGTGGCCAAGATGGCGCCAGACGCCGTCTCCTGTAAAGGAGGTGGTGTCGATGGCCACGTGGCGCTAGGGGGCGTGTCCCCGTGTCCGGCGGATGGGGAACCTCAGAAGCCGGTCTCTGGCGCAAGCCGGAGGCCGGGGGACAGGGGGAACCGGAAACCGGATGTGGCGCCGAAAAACCGGAAGTCCGCTGGTCATGTGACTCGGCCGGCGGACGCACCAGAAAGTGTTGCGGCAGCGAGTGGTGGCGGTAGGAGAGGCTTCGGCACTGCTGGCCATCCCCCGACGGGAGGGGGGGGTGGTTTGGTGCCGGGAGCGGCTCTAGCTGTGCCTGTGGCCCCTCCATCTGCATCGCCGCAAGGCGGTGGGAGGGGTTTAGCGGGCACGGGGGGTGACGGCACCCCTCCTCCCGAACATTGCATTGGTGGCGCAGCAGAAATGGAGGTCGGTGAAGCGGAGGGTGCTGAGGGATTGCCGCCTGAGATATCCGGCGGCGCCCCAGAAGTAGCGGCACCTGATGATGTGGAGACCCCAAAAACAACATATATAAAGCCTATGGACAAAAGGAAGAACTCCGTTACCAGCCTGGCCGGTATGAAAGTTGTGGAGAGGAATGTAAGTGAAAATGTAAATATTAATGGTAATGTTAGTAGTGTTGGTAATATTGTTGGTGGTGGTAATGTTGTGGATGTTAATGTGGGTTGTAATATTGTGGGGGGAGTGTCAACCATTGGCGGGCCGGTTGCTCCTTCTGCCAGAGCGCCCGGCAGGTCGTATGCGGGCGTTGTGGTGGGGGGACCGTCGGCCCACCCATCCTCATCTTCTGGGCCCGGGGACGGCAGTTTGCAACAGCGCCTCCTAGAAGCCTTAAGGGAGGGGAAGCAGACGATAACAGTAGGGGGAGTGCAGAAGGACCTATCCTTTTGGATAAATAGGTATGGTCTGGATGCCTTCCGAGAGAGACGGGGAGATCAGTGGTCGCTCCCAACAACCGGGCCGGCCGTGGCCAGGAGGAATGTGGTCCGTCTCCAGTGGCGTGGCAATGATGCGTGCCCTCCTCGTAAGAGGGTGGTGGAGCTGCTGCTGGAGATGGGCTTCAAGGCGAGTGACATCTACGCCTTGATACATCCTCATGGTACGGCTGAGTTTGACATCAGCTTTGTTCAGCTGGGGGGCCTTGAGGTCTTCTGGGGGAACTATGAGCTGGTGAAAAGCGAGCCCGGCTGGCGAGGGTTTGCTGCGCAAGCAATCTCTCGCCAGAATGGTCTCAGGAAAGTGACCGTTCTTACCCGTAACGAGTCGCTTTCCTGTGTGGACATCATGACCTGGTTGGGAAGATACGGTGAGGTAGCAGAGATGCCACGGAAGAACTGCGATGAGTTTGGCATCTGGTCGGGAGCCTGGACGTTTATGGTTAAACTTAAGCGTCTGGGGCAGACGGTGTCCCACATACCATCATCTGCTTTCTTGGGAAGAGATCGAATCCTTGTCTTCTACCAGGGGCAGCCGAAGCTGTGTCACCGGTGTGGCGACCCCTCACACTTGAGCGCAAGCTGCACTGTGCAGAAGTGCGCTCATTGTGGGGGGGTAGGCCATCTGGCCGCATCGTGTGAGCAGATTAGGTGTAACCTGTGTGGTGACCTAGGTCACCCTTTCAGTCGGTGTCCGCGCTCAGTCGTCAATGTCTGTTCCAACCCTACGGAGAATGTAAGGAGGGAGGTCTCCGTGGGCGAGGGGGCGGACAGAGACGATAGAGCCCAAGAGCAAAGGACGAACGCCAGGAGGGGACCCCCTTCTCGTCAGAGAAGGGCGGAAAAACGCAGAAGGGAACGAGAGCTGAGGAGGACCCAGGAAACTGGGGACTCCTCTGGCTCGGACCTGGATGCCCCCCAGGATACTGATGCTCTTGGGGGGGCCGTACTGGACGAGGAGATAAGGAGGATAGAGAGAGAGCAGAGGGCTGAGGACTCCCAGTCCTCCCACTATGAAAGTGTGGAAGAGGAAGGGAGGTCACAGCCTAAAACAAAACAGGGGACACCGGGTAACATCAAAACAGGGCTAAAAACATCTGGCCCTGCCCCGGCCAAGGAAGGCAAAACCTGCACCCCCCTGGTGTGCTCCCCCAACCGATACCGTGTTCTCATGGATATTCCAGACCCCCAGGGCGGGGGGGAGAGCACGGTAGGGAGTCTAGGTGTCGTTGAGCCTCCTCTTCTGCGGGGGCCACTGTCCCCGGGGGAGGGGGTCGGCCCGGACCCAGGAGATGAGAATGGGAGGGGGGTGGTGGAGGTTATGGACTCCTCAAAAACAAAAAAAAGAGGTAAAGAGGGTGAGGGGTCCTCCTCAGAGGAGAAAGCAAGGGGTGGGAAGAAGAAAACCGTCTAACTCAATCATTTATGATGGCGGCACCCACTCCGTTGACGCTGGCATCGATTAACGTTGCCAGCATTAAGTCGAATATGGCTAGATTTGCAGCCTTTGATTTTCTCGGCCGGGTTGAAGCTGACATTTTGTTTTTGCAGGAGACCAGACTGTCACTTTTGGCAGAGGTCGTGAAAGCTAGGAGGGAGTGGCGACGTGGGCCCTCCTACTGGTCTCTTGCGGCTGAGCCATATAGCGGGGTGGCGGTACTTTTTACCGCACCGGTCACATGCCGGCGGATGATCGAGTTAGAAATGGGGCGGTGCTTGATCTTAGATGTTCTCATGAGGGGACAAGAACTAAGACTCATTAACATCTACGGTCCCCAGACAAAGTGGGACCGGAAAAGTCTCTGCATGAGGATTAAGCCCTTCCTTTTTACAGGCCGACAAGTCATTTTTGGAGGGGACTTTAACACTGTCGTTAGGCCCCAAGACAGAGGAGGTTCCAGAAAGGTACTGGCCTATGATAGTGTCGAGTTGAATAGAATAGCTAGTGATGCTCGCCTGGAGGACATCCACATTCGGTATACCCCAGGCCACTCGGGATTCACCTATCATAGTGGTAGTCGTAGATCCAGAATAGACAGGTTTTTTTTAAAGGAGGACGCCATCTCTTCGGCAGTGTCCGTCGTTGAGGTGGAGTTCTCCGATCACTGTATGATTATGTTTTCTTTGAATGTTGCAGAGTCCCTCCAGATGGGAAGAGGTATATGGAGGCTGAATTCTACTCTCCTGGAAGAAGCAGAGATAAGACAGGCCTTCGAGGATTTTCTTCAGAGCCAGGTACCTTTATTGGATCTAGGTGGTACTAAGTCTGAGTGGTGGGAGGTGTTCAAAGAACGGGTGGCTGAGTTTTTCCGTCAGATCTCGTGCCTCAGGTCTATGAGCAGGTATCGCCTGTATCAAGACATGAGGAGGAAACTCGAACATCTAGTCTCAACCGGAGGTAGCCGTGAGGAAATCTCCGTGGTGAAAGCTCTGCTCAAAAGATGCCAATATGATAGGCACACGTCTTTGGTTCTTGAACGGGATTTCGGGAGGTACCGCTCGCCCGACCCTTACAAGAACTGCAAGATGTCAGTGAGTCGTAAGGTGGTGACAGGACTGGTAGATAGTACAGGCTCCCTGATGAGATCCAAATCAGGGATCCTGGAGGTCATCAGATCCTTTTATTCGCAGCTTTTGGGTGAGCAGGATCTAAACCGAGACGAAATGTCGGCTTTCCTGGCTGAAACCATCCCTGAGCCAGGAGCAGACCCCTCGCTTGGTGTTTTGACAGAGTCGATCAAGGAAGAGGAAGTGATGCTGGCGATTGATGGGTTGGCCATCAAAAAGTCGCCAGGCCCAGATGGCTTAACATCTGAGTTTTATAAGGCTTTTAAGGGAACCTTAGTTCCCCTCTTGACTGCGGTTTTTAATGAGTGCCTCTCCTCGGGCGCTCTTCCAAAGTCAATGGGCAAGTCGGCCTTGATCATTCTGTCAAAGGGTAAGGATTCGACACGTATTGAGAACTGGCGTCCCATAGCGCTCCTCAATACGGACAGAAAGGTTCTCGCAAAAGTACTGTTTAATCGGCTGGTGAAGTTTGCACCCCGGCTCCTTTCGTCGGCCCAGCATTGCTCTGTTCCAGGCCGCAGCACCTTTAGTGCTGTCCTCAGTGTCAGAGAGGCAGTGGAGCAGGGACATTCTGGCCGATGGGAGGGGTACATGCTGTCCTTGGATCAGGCCAAAGCTTTTGACCGGGTGAATCACAAGTACCTTTGGTCAGTCCTTCTGAGGTATGGCCTACCGGGTGAGTTCGTTAATTGGCTCCAGACCCTATACGCTGGGGCTGAGTCTTTTGCACTGGTGAACGGTTGGACTGGAACCCCCTTTGAGGTTGGGTCTGGTGTCCGCCAGGGTTGTCCCTTAAGCCCCTTGCTGTATGTTTTCGCGATCGACCCCTTTCTTAGGCGGCTCGATCGTGGGCCATTGGCGGGGGTGGGGATGGACTTGGAGGAGCCGGAAGCCACTCAGAGGGTGGTTGCGTACGCGGATGACGTCACTATCTTTGTCTCCTCGAGAGGGGGGGCAGAGTGGGTGATGTCAGAAGTTGAGCGCTACTCACGGGCATCTGGGTCCAGGATCAACCGGGACAAGTGTGAAAGTCTCTGGCTGGGGGGAGGGGATCCTAGTTTTGATCTCCCGGACACCCTCCCAGAGCCCAAAGGGTCTGCTAAAATCTTAGGCATTGAATTTGGCCCGGGTGATTACCCCATGAAAAACTGGGAAGGTAGGCTATCAATAGCTGCCCAGAAGGTTGGCCAATGGAAGGGATGGTCTTTGTCCCTTAGGGAAAGGGTTCACCTGGCCAAGGCTTACCTGATGCCCATGTTGCTCTACCTTGGCAGCGTGTGCATGTTGCCAGAACCTCTCTGGACTCGGGTCTATAGCCTGTTCTTCCAACTGTTATGGGGAAACAGGCTTAACCTAATCAAGAGGGAGGTTACTTACCTACCGAGGAAACTAGGTGGGTTAGGTATGGTTAACCCAGTGGTGTTTCTAGTAAACACCTTCATTAAAATTAATTTGGCAAACCTCTTTGAAAGAGAAAGGGCTCCTCTGTGGATATCCTCCTGCAGGGGATGGTTTCGGCCTTTCTTCCAGGAATGGGAGACAGGAGGCCAAGCGAAAGACCTGCGTGTACCCCATGGGCACCTCCCGGCTTATGCCGCCCCGGTTCTGAAGGTTGTTCGTCGGTGGGGTCTGGAGGCGAGGGAGATCAAGACCATGTCGAGAAAATTTCTTGACAGAAAGGTCTTGTTGACCTGCTTCCAGAAGCCCCTGGCGCTCAGGGACTGCCCAAGTAGCGACCTCGGGGTGGGATTAAAACTTTTAAACTCTGTGAGGATTCCCCAGAAATTTTGGGATCTGGCTTGGCGCTGCTTCCATGGGAGGCTGTATGTAAGGGGCAATCTGAAGTACAGAAACTCCGATGAAAGAGGTTGTCCTCGGGAGGAGTGCGATGACACGCTGGAAAGCATGGACCATTTCTTGCTTCAGTGTCCCTTCAATGCAGAGGTTTACAAACGGGTGGGTGCCTCCATCGGTTGGCCCGGTCTGACCAACCTCTCCTACGCTGGTTGGGCCTATGGGGCATTCGGAGACCTGGGTGGAAGGGATCATTGCACTTCTTTTTTAGTTAGTTTAGTGATCAGGTATTTCACGTGGAACGCACGGTGCTTAGTATCGACTCAGTGTAAAATCCTCCTGGAGGACGAGGTGTGTAGGAATATCATGGGTGACCTGGTGAAGGTCCGGTCTCTGGAGGTTGAGAAACTGGGTGCATCCAAGGCCTCTCGACTTTGGAGGGGCTTCAATTTTAGGGTGCCCTAGGTGGAACCAACCTTCAGGGGGAGGGGAGGGAGTGCCCCTGGGTATTAGACTGGAGGTGGGGGTCTGCACCTGGCCATGACACCGGGAAATAGCGATAGGGACAGAATGAGAGACAGCAGGAGGGACAGATTAGTTTATAAAGTAATAAAGGATAGAGATAGGGCAAGCAGCATAGGTTTAGCGATAGGGACCGGGGTGGTGGTTGGGGGTTGGCTTTGGCCTCTGGGCTGGTGCTCTAGGGGGGCTTTCCTCTCTCTCTCCTCTGGTGATGGGCTGAGTAAGCACAAGTAGGTTTTTGTTTTGAGCTTTTTGGAGACAGAAAAAGGGCTTACAAGCAGCCAAACTTAGGTTTTCGGGTTATTGTATACAGTATGATATTTTGTTATAGTTATGTGTCGGTATGATTATATGGTGTATAGGTGTATGCATGGGTTTGAGTGAATGTTTAGATAAGATGGGCAGTAGATAGGTGGGGTGGGGGGCCTGGGGGTGTGCCCATCCCGATTCTGGACTACGTGGACGTGAGGAGGACATGAGACGTGGGATCGGGCTGGGTGGGTGATGTGTTGGGTGGTGGGGGCCAGCATCTGAACTATGCGGACATGGAAGGACATGAGGCGTGATGCTGGTTGGGGGAGGTGATGGGTGGTGATGGATAAGTTAGTGTGTACAGGGTTAGGTATGAATGTGGATAAGTTAATAAAATAAAATAAAAAAAAGTAAAAAATATATAAAAAATAAATAAATAAATAATAATTGAAAAAAATTAGAAAAAAATAAATAAATATATATATATATATATATATATATTTTTGTGTTTTGTTCTTTTCTTTTCATTTACATGGTGCACTGGAGTAAGTGCACCATGGGATGGTAACTTTTATTTTCAGAGTTTATTATTATTATTATTATTATTATTATTATTATTTTGTTTATATTATTATTGTGATTATTATTTTTTTGTTTTATATATGTCTTGATTTTTTTTTTAGGGGGCCATTGGTTGGCACATGGTTTTTAAGAGTATGTTGTATATAGTGTTATAGTTATGTTTTCTTGGGGTTGGGGGGGTTTAGGTGTGTGTATGAATGAGTATGGGATTATAGTTATGTATGCATGGGGATTTATGTAAGAAGGGCAAGGCTGGGTAAATTGTACAGAAATGTACATAAGTTTTGTTTTGTTGTGTTTGTTTTGTAAATACCGTTTATTTTGTAATGTTTTATATTTTTCTATTAAAAGAGTAGCAGCAGTGTATATACCGCACAGATCCATATATACCAGCAGTGTATATACCGCTCTGATCCATATATAGCAGCAGTGAATATACCGCACAGATCCATATATAGCAGCAGTGTATATACCGCTCTGATCCATATATAGAAGCAGTGTATATACCGCAGATATAAGTATATACCAGCAGTGAATGTTATCAGCCACAGTCCGCCCTTCTCCTCCTCTTCTCATCCAATAACATGTGGAGGCTGAGGAGAGGTGCAGAGTTGCCATACTCACTGGTTAGACGCGCTCTCTGTATCGTGGTCCGCAGGGGCGTGCGCTTCTCCGCTGCAAGCTCTGTTGTGAACTTGTGATATTCTGCACACAGGGGCGGATATAGGATTGAAATCTAGGGCAGGGGTGGAAAAAACACAAACTGTGAACAGACCATATTTTCCCCCCTCCTCCCCCTAACACCCCCCCTATTGAACTCTGTCACCTGTCAACGGAAAAATCATCTGTCCTAAGGAAAAATGTTTCCCGATGAGTACAAGAAAGCCCCCCCTGGGAATTAGACTTTCTTGTACTCCACAAAGCGGAAACATTTTTTCCCTCTGGCGGATGACTTTTCAGTTGACAGGAAGCAGAGTTACATGAAGGGAAATTATTTTTCCTTGACCTCTAGTTTCTATTGTGGCGCAGGGGAGAAAAAAGTATAGGTTTTATATTTGTAATACTGCTAACTTTTATTTTTTTGCTATGTTCGGCTGGACCATTTAGACTAAGGGTATGTGCACACGTAGTGACCAAAAACGGCTGAAAATACCGAGCTGTTTTCAAGGGAAAACAGCCCCTGATTTTCAGACGTTTTTTGAGCAACTCGCGTTTTTCGCTGCGTTTTCGCAGCGTTTTTTAAGTCCGTTTTTGGAGATGTTTTCATTGGAGTCTATGAGAAAACGGCTCCAAAAACGTCCAAAGAAGTGTCCTGCATATAATGTATATAAGTGTCCTGCATATAATGTATATAAGTGTCCTGCATATAATGTATATAAGTGTCCCGCATATAATGTATATAAGTGTCCTGCACATAATGTATATAAGTGTCCTGCATATAATGTATATAAGTGTCCTGCATATAATGTATATAAGTGTCCCGCATATAATGTATATAAGTGTCCTGCATATAATGTATATAAGTGTCCTGCATATAATGTATATAAGTGTCCTGCATATAATGTATATAAGTGTCCTGCATATAATGTATATAAGTGTCCTGCATATAATGTATATAAGTGTCCCGCATATAATGTATATAAGTGTCCCGCATATAATGTATATAAGTGTCCTGCATATAATGTATATAAGTGTCCTGCATATAATGTATATAAGTGTCCTGCATATAATGTATATAAGTGTCCCGCATATAATGTATATAAGTGTCCTGCATATAAAGTATATAAGTGTCCCGCATATAATGTATATAAGTGTCCTGCATATAAAGTATATAAGTGTCCTGCATATAATGTATATAAGTGTCCTGCATATAATGTATATAAGTGTCCTGCATATAATGTATATAAGTGTCCTGAATATAATGTATATAAGTGTCCCGCATATAATGTATATAAGTTTCCTGCATATAATGTAAATAAGTGTCCCGCATATAATGTATATAAGTGTCCCGCATATAATGTATATAAGTGTCCTGCATATAATGTATATAAGTGTCCTGCATATCATGTATATAAGTGTCCCGCATATAAAGTATATGTGTCCCGCATATAATGTATATAAGTGTCCTGCATATAATGTATATAAGTGTCCTGCATATAATGTATATAAGTGTCCTGCATATAATGTATATAAGTGTCCTGCATATAATGTATATAAGTGTCCTGCATATAATGTATATAAGCGTGCTGCATATAATGTATATAAGTGTCCTGCATATAATGTATATAAGTGTCCCGCATATAATGTATATAAGTGTCCCGCATATAATGTATATAAGTGTCCCGCATATAATGTATATAAGTGTCCCGCATATAATGTATATAAGTGTCCTGCATATAATGTATATAAGTGTCCTGCATATAATGTATATAAGTGTCCTGCATATAATGTATATAAGTGTCCTGCATATAATGTATATAAGTGTCCTGCATATAATGTATATAAGTGTCCTGCATATAATGTATATAAGTGCCCTGTATATAATGTATATAAGTGTCCTGCATATAATGTATATAAGTGTCCCGCATATAATGTATATAAGTGTCCTGCATATAAAGTATATAAGTGTCCTGCATATAAAGTATATAAGTGTCCTGCATATAATGTATATAAGTGTCCCGCATATAATGTATATAAGTGTCCCGCATATAATGTATATAAGTGTCCCGCATATAAAGTATATAAGTGTCCCGCATATAATGTATATAAGTGTCCCGCATATAATGTATATAAGTGTCCCGCATATAATGTATATAAGTGTCCCGCATATAATGTATATAAGTGTCCCGCATATAATGTATATAAGTGTCCTGCATATAATGTATATAAGTGTCCTGCATATAATGTATATAAGTGTCCCGCATATAATGTATATAAGTGTCCCGCATATAATGTATAGAAGTGTCCCGCATATAATGTATAGAAGTGTCCCGCATATAATGTATAGAAGTGTCCCGCATATAATGTATAGAAGAGTCCCGCATATAATGTATAGAAGTGTCCCGCATATAATGTATATAAGTGTCCCGCATATAAAGTATATAAGTGTCCCGCATATAATGTATATAAGTGTCCCGCATATAATGTATATAAGTGTCCCGCATATAATGTATATAAGTGTCCCGCATATAATGTATATAAGTGTCCCGCATATAATGTATATAAGTGTCCCGCATATAATGTATATAAGTGTCCTGCATATAATGTATAGAAGTGTCCTGCATATAATGTATAGAAGTGTCCCGCATATAATGTATAGAAGAGTCCCGCATATAATGTATATAAGTGTCCCGCATATAATTGCCCTGCATATAATGTATATAAGTATCCTGCATATAATGTATATAAGTGTCCTGCATATAATGTATATAAGTGCCCCGCATATAATGTATATAAGTGTCCTGCATATAATGTATATAAGTGTCCTGCATATAATGTATATAAGTGCCCCGCATATAATGTATATAAGTGTCCCGCATATAATGTATATAAGTGTCCTGCATATAATGTATATAAGTGTCCTGCATATAATGTATATAAGTGTCCTGCATATAATGTATATAAGTGTCCCGCATATAATGTATATAAGTGTCCCGCATATAATGTATATAAGTGTCCCGCATATAATGTATATAAGTGCCCTGCATATAATGTATATAAGTATCCTGCATATAATGTATATAAGTGTCCTGCATATAATGTATATAAGTGCCCCGCATATAATGTATATAAGTGTCCCGCATATAATGTATATAAGTGTCCTGCATATAATGTATATAAGTGTCCTGCATATAATGTATATAAGTGTCCTGCATATAATGTATATAAGTGTCCCGCATATAATGTATATAAGTGTCCCGCATATAATGTATATAAGTGCCCTGCATATAATGTATATAAGTATCCTGCATATAATGTATATAAGTGTCCTGCATATAATGTATATAAGTGCCCCGCATATAATGTATATAAGTGTCCCGCATATAATGTTTATAAGTACCCTGCACTTCTTTGACGAGGCAGTCATTTTACGCGTCGTGGTTTGACAGCTGTCAAACGACGACGCGTAAATGACAGGTCGTCTGCACAGTACGTCGGCAAACCCATTCAAATGAATGGGCAGATGTTTGCCGACGTGATGTAGCCGTATTTTCAGACGTAAAACGAGGCATAATACGCCTCGTTTACGCCTGAAAATAGGTCGTGTGAACCCAGCCTTAGTCATAGATTAGTTGGACTACTTCGATAATGTACGTTTTTTTATAAAATGGTGAAAGAGGGTTGTGCGGGGGAGTTTTTATTTCAATAAAAAATGTTTTCTTATGTTTTTTTTTTTTTTTTAAATTATATTACCGGCCGGCCTTAGGTTGGATGGCGCACTGTGCGGGGGACTCTATTGCTGCCCTCTACAAATACAGGCAAATATACACATATATATATTTATACATACACACACACACACACACACACACACACACACACACACACACACACACACGGACCCAAGGCATGTATACATATAGACACATATATACACACACACACAGACAGACAGACAGACAGATATATACACACAAACACACACACACACACACACACACACACACACAGCATGTATACATATAGAGACACAGGCAAGCCAAGACAATTGATAGTTGTAGGGGATTCTATAATCAGGAAGACGGATAGAATAATTTGTCGCCAAGACCGCCTCAACCGAATGGTTTGCTGTCTCCCTGGTGCCAGGGTTCGGCATGTGGTGGAACGGGTGGACAAATTGCTGGGAGGGGCTGGTGATGATCCAGCTGTCGTGGTCCATGTCGGTACCAACGACAGAATAAATGGTAGGTGGAGGAGCCTTAAGAATAATTTTAAAGAACTAGGCTACAAGCTGAAGGGAAGGACCTCCAAGGTTGTATTCTCAGGAATACTGCCTGTGCCATGCGCATCACAGGAAAGACAGCGGGAGCTTAGGGAGTTAAATGCATGGCTGAAGTCTTGGTGTAGAGGAGAAGGATTTGGGTTCCTAGAGCACTGGGCTGACTTTTCATTGGGGTACAAACTGTATTCTGCAGATGATTTGCACCTAAATGGAAGGGGGTCCGCTGTGCTGGGGGAGAGAATTCTAGCTGGGGTGGCGGAGTATTTAAACTAGGGCTGAGGAGGGAGGTCAATGTAGAAAAAAAAGGGGTAGC
>NC_134698.1:20602809-20650309 GCF_050947455.1 Rhinoderma darwinii
ATAACACCCGATGAAGTCTTCAACCATGTACCTTTTTTGGGGGACGCATACCCCCGATGCGACCCCCCCACCATTTTGTACTGACTGGCCTCAAGGACTCCCCCCGCCAGCTGCCATGACAACAGAACCTACTCCGGAAAAAAGAAAAACAAGTTAAATAAGCACACAAAATAACACACAACACTCATAGACGGACGTACATAAGACCTAAGGAGTAACAAACCAAGGGTGGGAGGGTGGGAGCTTGCTTACTCTATGTTACTCCTCCCGCTGCTTCCGGCTCAATGCCGAGAAACAGCGGGAAGCGCAGTAACAGCCCCCCCGTCCCCCTTAACTCCTCCCCGTCCCTCCTTCAGCTCCTTCCAACCCAACTTTCCCTCACCTCATTAACCCTTTCCCTACCAGGACGGTCATGCCGGCTTCCCTTAACCCTGCGGCTGCGTCCAGCCTCTTCTTGACCTGCCTAGGTAGAGTCGTGTGTTAACCTTAGACCATACTATCCCCCCACCCCCATTTAGTAAAGACACATGACACCGAGGTTGGATGTGAAATGGCCACAGCAGCCGTTTATTAATTTCACAGTTTTATAAAAACAATTTAAATCCGAAACATTCGGATAACTAGTTAGGAATCCACCAGAGAATTCCTCCTAATAATTGACATGACCCAACATGGGTCAGAATCATAAATAACAATTAAACGTTAACATTAACCCGAGCAGAGGAAGTCCTTGAAGCCCCTTCAGATGTTCCTTTCAAGAACACACCGAATTAGCCATCTGCAAACCACCAATTACCTCCAGCCGTAAACCAGCTCGGAAGCACCGTTCACCTCTGCAGATGGCTCCAACCACTAGAAGTCCACTTCAAGGGGATAACACCCGATGAAGCCCTCAAGTGATATACCGACCACTAGAAGTCCACTTCAAAGGGATAACACCCGATGAAGCCTTCAAGTGATATACCTTCTACCAGAAGACCACTTCAAAGGGATAACACCCGATGAAGTCTTCAACCATGTACCTTTTTTGGGGGACGCATACCCCCGATGCGACCCCCCCACCATTTTGTACTGACTGGCCTCAAGGACTCCCCCCGCCAGCTGCCATGACAACAGAACCTACTCCGGAAAAAAGAAAAACAAGTTAAATAAGCACACAAAATAACACACAACACTCATAGACGGACGTACATAAGACCTAAGGAGTAACAAACCAAGGGTGGGAGGGTGGGAGCTTGCTTACTCTATGTTACTCCTCCCGCTGCTTCCGGCTCAATGCCGAGAAACAGCGGGAAGCGCAGTAACAGCCCCCCCCGTCCCCCTTAACTCCTCCCCGTCCCTCCTTCAGCTCCTTCCAACCCAACTTTCCCTCACCTCATTAACCCTTTCCCTACCAGGACGGTCATGCCGGCTTCCCTTAACCCTGCGGCTGCGTCCAGCCTCTTCTTGACCTGCCTAGGTAGAGTCGTGTGTTAACCTTAGACCATACTATCCCCCCACCCCCATTTAGTAAAGACACATGACACCGAGGTTGGATGTGAAATGGCCACAGCAGCCGTTTATTAATTTCACAGTTTTATAAAAACAATTTAAATCCGAAACATTCGGATAACTAGTTAGGAATCCACCAGAGAATTCCTCCTAATAATTGACATGACCCAACATGGGTCAGAATCATAAATAACAATTAAACGTTAACATTAACCCGAGCAGAGGAAGTCCTTGAAGCCCCTTCAGATGTTCCTTTCAAGAACACACCGAATTAGCCATCTGCAAACCACCAATTACCTCCAGCCGTAAACCAGCTCGGAAGCACCGTTCACCTCTGCAGATGGCTCCAACCACTAGAAGTCCACTTCAAGGGGATAACACCCGATGAAGCCCTCAAGTGATATACCGACCACTAGAAGTCCACTTCAAAGGGATAACACCCGATGAAGCCTTCAAGTGATATACCTTCTACCAGAAGACCACTTCAAAGGGATAACACCCGATGAAGTCTTCAACCATGTACCTTTTTTGGGGGACGCATACCCCCGATGCGACCCCCCCACCATTTTGTACTGACTGGCCTCAAGGACTCCCCCCGCCAGCTGCCATGACAACAGAACCTACTCCGGAAAAAAGAAAAACAAGTTAAATAAGCACACAAAATAACACACAACACTCATAGACGGACGTACATAAGACCTAAGGAGTAACAAACCAAGGGTGGGAGGGTGGGAGCTTGCTTACTCTATGTTACTCCTCCCGCTGCTTCCGGCTCAATGCCGAGAAACAGCGGGAAGCGCAGTAACAGCCCCCCCCCGTCCCCCTTAACTCCTCCCCGTCCCTCCTTCAGCTCCTTCCAACCCAACTTTCCCTCACCTCATTAACCCTTTCCCTACCAGGACGGTCATGCCGGCTTCCCTTAACCCTGCGGCTGCGTCCAGCCTCTTCTTGACCTGCCTAGGTAGAGTCGTGTGTTAACCTTAGACCATACTATCCCCCCACCCCCATTTAGTAAAGACACATGACACCGAGGTTGGATGTGAAATGGCCACAGCAGCCGTTTATTAATTTCACAGTTTTATAAAAACAATTTAAATCCGAAACATTCGGATAACTAGTTAGGAATCCACCAGAGAATTCCTCCTAATAATTGACATGACCCAACATGGGTCAGAATCATAAATAACAATTAAACGTTAACATTAACCCGAGCAGAGGAAGTCCTTGAAGCCCCTTCAGATGTTCCTTTCAAGAACACACCGAATTAGCCATCTGCAAACCACCAATTACCTCCAGCCGTAAACCAGCTCGGAAGCACCGTTCACCTCTGCAGATGGCTCCAACCACTAGAAGTCCACTTCAAGGGGATAACACCCGATGAAGCCCTCAAGTGATATACCGACCACTAGAAGTCCACTTCAAAGGGATAACACCCGATGAAGCCTTCAAGTGATATACCTTCTACCAGAAGACCACTTCAAAGGGATAACACCCGATGAAGTCTTCAACCATGTACCTTTTTTGGGGGACGCATACCCCCGATGCGACCCCCCCACCATTTTGTACTGACTGGCCTCAAGGACTCCCCCCGCCAGCTGCCATGACAACAGAACCTACTCCGGAAAAAAGAAAAACAAGTTAAATAAGCACACAAAATAACACACAACACTCATAGACGGACGTACATAAGACCTAAGGAGTAACAAACCAAGGGTGGGAGGGTGGGAGCTTGCTTACTCTATGTTACTCCTCCCGCTGCTTCCGGCTCAATGCCGAGAAACAGCGGGAAGCGCAGTAACAGCCCCCCCCGTCCCCCTTAACTCCTCCCCGTCCCTCCTTCAGCTCCTTCCAACCCAACTTTCCCTCACCTCATTAACCCTTTCCCTACCAGGACGGTCATGCCGGCTTCCCTTAACCCTGCGGCTGCGTCCAGCCTCTTCTTGACCTGCCTAGGTAGAGTCGTGTGTTAACCTTAGACCATACTATCCCCCCACCCCCATTTAGTAAAGACACATGACACCGAGGTTGGATGTGAAATGGCCACAGCAGCCGTTTATTAATTTCACAGTTTTATAAAAACAATTTAAATCCGAAACATTCGGATAACTAGTTAGGAATCCACCAGAGAATTCCTCCTAATAATTCACATGACCCAACATGGGTCAGAATCATAAATAACAATTAAACGTTAACATTAACCCGAGCAGAGGAAGTCCTTGAAGCCCCTTCAGATGTTCCTTTCAAGAACACACCGAATTAGCCATCTGCAAACCACCAATTACCTCCAGCCGTAAACCAGCTCGGAAGCACCGTTCACCTCTGCAGATGGCTCCAACCACTAGAAGTCCACTTCAAGGGGATAACACCTGATGAAGCCCTCAAGTGATATACCGACCACTAGAAGTCCACTTCAAAGGGATAACACCCGATGAAGCCTTCAAGTGATATACCTTCTACCAGAAGACCACTTCAAAGGGATAACACCCGATGAAGTCTTCAACCATGTACCTTTTTTGGGGGACGCATACCCCCGATGCGACCCCCCCACCATTTTGTACTGACTGGCCTCAAGGACTCCCCCCGCCACCGCGAAACAGGCCTTGACCACCTTAAGCCTGTGAGTTCCTCCACACCACCACCGCCCTTTCTATGCCTTCTGCTATCGCCAAGCTCCAAAGATCAATGCCAACCTCGGTCAGATGAACCCCGTCACTTCTCCAGAAATTCCCCACTCCTGACTCCAAATCCCTATGCCTCACGCAAATGCCCCCGTTCTTTGCCACAAAACGAGACACCGCCCGGTTAACTTTTATGCGAGCCTTATTGACTCTCTCCACCGATCTAGCTAACCGCCAATGCTTTCTTGGGACTATGTCCGACCACACTACCACCAACTTGGGATAAGATACCCACAAACACAACATATCATGTTTGATATCCCGCACCAACTCACGAAAAGGGCGGACTCCTAAATCATTCCCACCCACGTGCAACACTAGAACCTCCGGAACCCTATCAAGCCGCACATATGTCTGGAATTCCGCCAACACCCTGTTCCAAGACATACCTCTAAAACCCAGCCAATGCACAACCGCATCCTGTCGCGGAATGCGCAACTGGCGACCATCCGGGCGGACGTCCGCCCTCAAAGCCCCCCAGTGCACGTACGAATGACCCATCAACCACACCAGACAAGGAGGCGAATCTGAAACGGAAAACACAGTTAGGCACCACCATATAACATTTTCAAACATAAACAACAAAATTACAACATATGGGGGCGGACATAGGACTTAAACCTTTTAGACTCCCAACGACCAATACGCCTCACCCCCTCGTCATCCAACCCCCAGCGCCCCGCTTCCGTTGCTGCGCCAATCCGGAAGGAATGAGATGAATATGAGCCTGCCGCAACCCCCACTGCCGTCAAACATTTTTTAAATACAGCTCCAAACTGAAACCTGGACAAAAACGACCCGTCCTCATGACGTAACAAAGGCAAATCTGGAGACCCCCTGTTTCTCGTAAAACCCCGCATGCACTCCACTGGACACATGACCGACCCCGGGAGAGCGAACAAAACTATCAGTTTACCCTTCCCTACTTGGTCAGTTTTAGATCTACGCAACCATACCTCCAGCCGATCTGCAAAAAGGCTCACCTCCCCAGATCTCAGCCCCCCTGCCTGTTTAGTACTTGGCGACACCAACTCACCTATTCTAAATGCTCCGAAGAACGCTAACGAAAAAGCCAACCGGAACAGATCCATTTCATCTGAAGAACGACATACCGATGCTAATGAACCCCCCAACGAGCCAAGCAAAGCAAACGACACCGGCCTTCTACTATCCGCCTCCACCCTACCTCTGCGCAACCCCTTCAAAGCCTGCGATACCAGAAATTCCTTCGATACATACCGCAAGCCCCGCAACTTAAGCCCAAACGCCACAGCAGATATGAACCGGTTCACCTTCGCTACTGAAAACCCCGCCTCCCAGGCATCCCCTAACCAATACAAAAGTGCCACCAACCTGTCTCTATCCGTATTGACGTCACCCAACTCTCTTACCCACTCCTCCCACTGCCTCCAACAAGCAGCATAAGCACTCCACGTCGTGCGCGCCAAAGACCTTTGTAACAGCTGCTCTACGGGACCGATACCAGATCCCAAAGATGCTCCGGACAAGCCAAACCGAGACGTTCCGCTCCCGGGGCCAATTGCCGAAACCGGTCCCACTGCGAGCGAGAAAGAGCATCAGCAATACAATTCCGTACACCCGGGACATGCACCGCCACCACCCACGCGTTCAACGACAAACACACCAACACTAAATGTCGCAACAATTGAACTACCGGAGGAGAAGACGCCGTGATGTTGTTAATGGCAAGCACCACCCCCATGTTGTCGCAGTAAAAACGGACCTTCTTATCCCTGAGCCTGTCCCCCCAAATGGTAGCCGCCACCACGATGGGAAACAGCTCGAGCAGGGCCAGATTCCGCGTGAGTCCACTGGACACCCAGCTAGCCGGCCATTGACCTGCGCACCACGGACCTCCCCCATAAGCTCCAAAGCCACCCGCCCCAGCCGCATCCGTGAAAATATTCAAATCACTCGTATCCTGTGCTGGGGCCATCCATAGCGAGCGACCATTGTACTGGCCCAAGAAGTCATCCCAAACCTGAAGATCAGCTCGGTGCTCCTCCTTGAGCCGCACAAAATGATGCGGCGCACGCACTCCCGCCGTTGCCGCCGCCAACCTTCTACCAAACACCCTTCCCATCGGCATAATCCGGCAAGCGAAATTCAACTTCCCCAGCAGCGACTGAAGCTCCCTCAGCGACATTTTCTTCCTTCTACAAGCCCGTCGAACCTCCAGCCTCAAAGCACCCAACTTATCCGCCGGGAGACGACACTCCATTGCCACCGAGTCTATTTCGATTCCCAAAAAACAAATCGTCACTACCGGGCCCTCCGTTTTTTCCGGCGCCAAAGGAATCCCAAAATCCCTCGCCACCTTCTGTAGAGCATGAAGCAGATTACCGCAAACCGGCGAACCCCCCGGGCCAACGCACAAAAAATCATCCAAGTAATGGATCAACGAGTCGACCCCGGATGCCCCCCTCGTTACCCACTCCACGAAGCTACTAAACGCCTCGAAGTATGCACAAGAAAGGGAACACCCCATCGGAAGGCACCGATCCACGTAAAAAGCCCCATTCCAAAAACAACCCAACAGCCGTTGGCTTTCTGGATGAACCGGCAACAACCTGAACGCCGCCTCGATGTCAGTTTTTGCTAGCAGCGCCCCAGGACCCGCAGCCCGCACTAACCCCACCGCCTTATCGAATGAGGTATAAACTACGGAACACAACTCGTGATCAATCCCGTCATTTACCGACGAACCTTTGGGATACGATAAATGTTGAATCAAACGAAACTTTCCGGGCTCGCGTTTAGGGACAATACCCAAAGGGGACACAACTAAATCTTTTACCGGCGACTCAACAAATGGCCCCGACATGCGACCCAACGAAACTTCTTTTAACAACTTTTCCGACACGACTTCCGCATGCAAGTAAGCCGATTTTAAATTCCTCCGCGTAACCGGAACCTCATAAGGAGGTGGAGGAATAACAAACCCAACACGAAACCCTTCATAAAGCAACTTAGCTGCCGCCCTATCCGGATACTCATTTAGATAAGGGGCCATCCTTTCCACCCTCACCGGCGACACCCCCTTGACCAGTCCCGTGCTGGTTCCCTGACCTCTTTTTTCGCAGGCATTTTGCCGCCCCGTGTGATGCACCATTACACTCGGAGCACACGTGCTTGAACTTGCACGTGGCCCCGAACTTGCACTGACCTTCATTAAATTGCCAGCAAAACCCCGCCTTTCCCCCGCCGCTTTGTCCACTCTGACTAGACTGGCCTCCCTGGCCACCGCTCCCGGGAAAGGGCTGCCTAACCGGAGCCGTAACCCGTAACCAGAGAGCAATATCCTTCTGGTCCCACCGAATCGCCGGCCGAACCGCCTTCCGCTGACGGAATTGCTCATCATATCGCAGCCACGCCTGACCCCCATACGCCCTATGAGCCTCCCCAATGGCATCAAAATAACAAAACAGCGCCGAACAATTTTCCGGCGCCTTTTCCCCTATCACACTAGCCAATATGGCGAACGCCTGCGACCAATTAACGAACGTCTGCGGGATCAGCCTATACCGCCGCCGTTCCTCCTCGTCCTTTTTACTCTCATCCCGCTTGCTCTTATCCAAATTAAATTTAGCCAGCGGCAAGAGAGAAAAAATTTCAACATATTCGTCTTTCCAGATCCGATCGCGCACCTCCTGCTTTAAATGCGCACCCAACGGACCCTCAAAACAAACATACACCTCCCCCCGAGCACGATCGTCCATACGCACTCGATCGCCGTCCTTCTGTGCCTCGGTCTGTACCGACACCGCGACCGCCTCTCTAACCGCCACCGCAGGACGCGCCTGTAACGATCCCACGTCCCTGGGGCCTTCCCAAACTATCGCAGGAGACACTTCCGTTACTACCGGCGCCGCGGCCCTATCCAGGCGCCCCACCAGCTCCCGTAAGCAACCCACTAACTCTGCCAAACCCGCTCCGTCGCGTCCGCCCGCGCCACTACCAGCCCCCGATGCAATGCTAGCAGCCCCCCCGCCGACACCCGACATAAAAATCGCTGGATAAGACAATGATGGAGTTATACACTCACCGGGCTGCACAGGCGCTGTGTTCCCGTCAGCCGGACCATCCTGACCTCGACGATACACGTCCAGTTCACCTTCCTCCAGTTCTTCTCTCGCCGACGACTGTCCCTCCCAACGACCTCTTCGGAACGGGGATGAGGACGCGCTGACCAATGGGCCGGCAACCTGCCGCCCGACCGCCGGGACCCAGACTTCCGACCTGACCTGTTGCCTCGACGTCGCTGCAGCTCTAGGCGTCCGTCTATACGATCCTGACGAAGCCTGCCCCCTGGCCGGAACATCACCATGCGGGGCGGCCGTACCTTGTTCTCCACGTCTTCCATCTGATGGGGGAGGGGTGACAGGGAGCCCAGCCTGCGACTCCCTGCTTACCGCCGGACCCCGTCGCGGCCTGGGATTCCTGCCAGGACGCAGGGCCTGGGAAGGGGCGGTCCTCCCAGCTGCCTGGCCTGCAGCGTCCGGGATCGGGCTCCCTCTGCGACGCCGTGTCCGCGGGACTACCTCCGGACTGAGGCGCTCTGGAGGTCGGGACCGCCGAGAGGGACGGGTCGACCCAGCCTGCATCGCCGTCACCCCTGGCACCGCTCTCTGCCTGCCCAGCGCAGGAGCGGTTGTTGCCGACTCCCCCCCCGCCGCCATAGCCATGCTCGTAAGGGGGCCGGGGGAGGGGAGCCTGTCCCTTTCAACAGACCCCGAACGCCGTGCCCGACGTGGCGAAACGGCGTCCGGGATCCTCGTTATTGCAGCCACGGTCTCCTCTAGCCATCCGGGACCGTGGTGCACAGCAGCGGCCCGCAGCCGCTCTAACATAATGGCTTCTGCCAATTCTAAAAACCGGGCAACGGGGAGCTTGCTTACTCTATGTTACTCCTCCCGCTGCTTCCGGCTCAATGCCGAGAAACAGCGGGAAGCGCAGTAACAGCCCCCCCCGTCCCCCTTAACTCCTCCCCGTCCCTCCTTCAGCTCCTTCCAACCCAACTTTCCCTCACCTCATTAACCCTTTCCCTACCAGGACGGTCATGCCGGCTTCCCTTAACCCTGCGGCTGCGTCCAGCCTCTTCTGGACATGTATCCCCTCTCCACAGGACATGTATCCCCTCTCCACAGGACATGTATCCCCTCTCCACAGGATCTCCACAGGACATGTATCCCCTCTCCACAGGATCTCCACAGGACATGTATCCCCTCTCCACAGGATCTCCACAGGACATGTATCCCCTCTCCACAGGACATGTATCCCCTCTCCACAGGACATGTATCCCCTCTCCACAGGACATGTATCCCCCTCTCCACAGGACATGTATCCCCCTCTCCACAGGACATGTATCCCCCTCTCCACAGGACATGTATCCCCCTCACCACAGGACATGTATCCCCCTCTCCACAGGACATGTATCCCCCTCTCCACAGGACATGTATCCCCCTCTCCACAGGACATGTATCCCCCTCTCCACAGGACATGTATCCCCCTCTCCACAGGACATGTATCCCCCTCACCACAGGACATGTATCCCCCTCTCCACAGGACATGTATCCCCCTCTCCACAGGACATGTATCCCCCTCTCCACAGGACATGTATCCCCTCTCCACAGGACATGTATCCCCCTCTCCAGAGGACATGCATCCCCTCCCCACAGGACACGTATCCCCTCTCCACAGGACATGTATCCCCCTCTCCACAGGACATGTATCCCCTCTCCACAGGACATGTATCCCCTCTCCACAGGACATGTATCCCCTCTCCACAGGATCTCCACAGGACATGTATCCCCTCTCCACAGGATCTCCACAGGACATGTATCCCCTATCCACAGGATCTCCACAGGACATGTATCCCCTCTCCACAGGACATGTATCCCCTCTCCACAGGACATGTATCCCCTCTCCACAGGACATGTATCCCCTCTCCACAGGACATGTATCCCCTCTCCACAGGACATGTATCCCCTCTCCACAGGACATGTATTCCCCTCTCCACAGGACATGTATCCCCCTCTCCACAGGACATGTATCCCCCTCTCCACAGGACATGTATCCCCCTCACCACAGGACATGTATCCCCTCTCCACAGGACATGTATCCCCTCTCCACAGGATCTCCACAGGACATGTATCCCCTCTCCACAGGATCTCCACAGGACATGTATCCCCTCTCCACAGGATCTCCACAGGACATGTATCCCCTGTCCACAGGATCTCCACAGGACATGTATCCCCTCTCCACAGGATCTCCACAGGACATGTATCCCCTCTCCACAGGATCTCCACAGCACATGTATCCCCTCTCCACAGGATCTCCACAGGACATGTATCCCCTCTCCACAGGATCTCCACAGGACATGTATCCCCTCTCCACAGGACATGTATCCCCTCTCCACAGGATCTCCACAGCACATGTATCCCCTCTCCACAGGATCTCCACAGGACATGTATCCCCTCTCCACAGGATCTCCACAGGACAAGTATCCCCTCTCCACAGGATCTCCACAGGACATGTATCGCCTCTCCACAGGATATACACAGGACAGGGGATACATGTGTGATCGCTGGCAGCGATAGGGAGAACGGGGGACTGAAAGTCCCCTGAAGTTCTCCATCACAAACCTCGGACTTCCGTGGTCTGTGTCGGCAGCTCCGTAGAAATGAATGGAGCGCCGGTCGTGCTTGTGCGCATGCGTGACCAGCGCCCCTTTCATTTTTATTGAGCTGCGCAGACCCCGGAAGTCAGAGGTTTGTCATGGAGAAGTTCAGGGAACTTTCAGTCCCCCGTTCTCCCTATCGCTGCCAGCGATCACACATGTCTCCCCTGTCCAGTGTATATCCTGTGGAGAGGCGATACATGTCCTGTGGAGAGGGGATACATGTCCTGTGGAGATCCTGTGGAGAGGGGATACATGTCCTGTGGACAGGGGATACATGTATTTTGTAGGACACACTGTAGGTCACATTTTTGTTGGGAGGGGGGACGCTGTATGGCGTTTCCTACAGGGGGGGTGGCTGTATGGTGTTCCCTACAGGGGGGAGCTGTATGGCGTTCTCTACAGGGGGGGGCTGTATGGCGTTCCCTACAGGGGGGGCTGTATGGCGTTCTCTACAGGGGGGGCTGTATGGCGTTCTCTGCAGGGGGGCTGTATGGCGTTATCTACAGGGGGGCTGTATGGCGTACTCTACTGGGGGATGTATGGCGCTATCTACAGAGAGAGAGAGAGAGATAGATAGATAGATAGATAGATAGATAGATAGATAGATAGATAGATAGATAGATAGATAGACAGACAGACAGACAGACAGACAGACAGACAGACAGACAGACAGACAGACAGACAGACAGATAGATAGATAGATAGATAGATAGATAGATAGATAGATAGATAGATATAATATGTGACTCCAGCGGCCGGTACATTATATATATATATTAGGATTGTACACAGATATTATCCAGTCTTATTTGTTTTGGCTTCTGTACTTTACAATTATCCCTAATAAGTGGCGTTCTGCCAAGGAGTTATCCCTGTGCGGCACCTGCCCCTTACATGCCCACTCCCTGCCCGCTGGCAATGTCCTAATTATTTAATAGAAGGAGCATTATGTTGGCTCAGCATTTTACAACAATCACTTACACGCTTCTGATCTGCCCCATCACATCACATCCCGGGGTCCTCATTACACTGATTTTTACATGTTTTTGGTAAAATGTTTATATTAGGCCTCATGCAGACGACAGTAGCCATGTGCACGGCAGCCATTTTCGGGTCGGCCACGGAGTGACAGCTGCGAGCCGCCCGCATATCGCATATTTTAATGAGCCCGGACCGCAGAAAGAACGGGCATGTCTTATTACGGCCGTCTTCTGCGGTCCAGGCTCATAGAAAATAATGGCCGTGGCCATGTGCACGGCCGCGATTTGCGGGCGCGGCGATGCCTTATGTTTTTTTCTGTTTCTGGAAAAGCTGGGTGAGAACGACGGCCTCCATACGAGTTATTACCCAACTTAACTAGACCCCTGAAGGGTAAACCTACCTAATAATGCAGCAGTATAACAGCAGGGGCAGGTCACTGTATAATTAGGCAGACTTGTCATTCAGGAGACTGGGAAAGCTGGGTGACAACCAGTACAGCTGCCATTACAGCGCACATAGGACTTGTCACCCAGATTTATTATGTTCCTGAATGGTAAATCTCTCTGATCGGCAGCACAAATGTTTCTGTAAGAATTTATGGGGCCTCATAGCAAAGAGAAAAATAGCTCCCCCTTCTGATGCTGGATGAGACCACGACACCCCTGACCGCTTAGCACAGAGGGTCTCGCTGCTTATTTGCCGTCATCCGACTTTCATTATCATTTACATTAAAATGATAGAAATAAAACAAACTCTGGAATGATAAAGAGATGGAAACCCCGAGATCTGATCACCCCAAATAACCTGCTCAGGAAGGGGTTAAACTGCAACGCCCATTAAAGAACTGTGATTTCTGATATCAGATCCTTCATGGCACATTGATAGTTAATAATATGTCAAATTATAAAAGAAATGTCCTGATACAGGATAGAAAATGATATAAACTCTAATCCCAATCCCAATATTAAGAGAAATATAACCCGTCCCTGCAGATTATCTCCACAGCTTCATGTTATAAGCAGAATTACAGCAAACATATCATAAATGCAGTCTAGTGAAATAAGAGTCATGTCCCTTTAAATTTACTGTTAAATACATCACTGAGCAGCAGCCAATGGGATCGCTGGATTTGAATTTGAAACAACAACCGCTCAGTGGTCCTCAGTCTGTTACAGGACAACGACGAGTGAAGTTGGACGTCGGTGAGTTCCCCCAAAATGTGATATAACTGACCCCCATTTATCTCATCCCCCATGTTACTGGTTACTACTGGTAACTGTCACTAGGGGGAGCTGTCACATTGTATTTATATTACCGCCAATAACTCCTATATAACCTGTATAAATATGGAAATTGTGTGCTCCCCCTAGTGGTGGCTGCAGGCAGCCAGCATTGTATCATTTATTCTGTGGCTGTGTGATGGGAAGCGTCTGCTGGAACTGGTTATATAGGACCCTCTGCTGCCAGTAATGTTTATTAGGGACTCTCTGCTGCCAGTAATGTTTATTAGGGACCCTCTTCTGCCAGTAATGTTTATTAGGGGCTCTGCTGCCAGTAATGTTTATTAGGGACTCTCTTCTGCCAGTAATGTTTATTAGGGACCCTCTTCTGCCAGTAATGTTTATTAGGGGCTATGCTGCCAGTAATGTTTATTAGGGACGCTCTGCTGCCAGTAATGTTTATTAGGGACCCTCTGCTGCCAGTAATGTTTATTAGGGACTCTCTGCTGCCAGTAATGTTTATTAGGGACCCTCTGCTGCCAGTAATGTTTTTTAGGGACTCTCTGCTGCCAGTAATGTTTATTAGGGACTCTCTGCTGTCAGTAATTTATTAGGGACTCTCTGCTGCCAGTAATGTTTATTAGGGACTCTCTGCTGTCAGTAATGTTTATTAGGGACTCTCTGCTGCCAGTAATGTTTATTAGGGACTCTCTGCTGCCAGTAATGTTTATTAGGGGCTCTGCTGCCAGTAATGTTTATTAGGGACGCTCTGCTGCCAGTAATGTTTATTAGGGACTCTCTGCTGCCAGTAATGTTTATTAGGGGCTCTGCTGCCAGTAATGTTTATTAGGGACGCTCTGCTGCCAGTAATGTTTATTAGGGACTCTCTGCTGCCAGTAATGTTTATTAGGGACCCTCTGCTGCCAGTAATGTTTATTAGGGACTTTCTGCTGCCAGTAATGTTTATTAGGGACCCTCTGCTGCCAGTAATATTTATTAGGGGCTCTGTTGCCAGTAATGTTTATTAGGGACTCTCTGCTGCCAGTAATGTTTATTAGGGACTCTATGCTGCCAGTAATGTTTATTAGGGACTCTCTGCTGCCAGTAATGTTTATTAGGGGCACTCTGCTGCCAGAAATGTTTATTAGGGATGCTCTGCTGCCAGTAATGTTTATTAGGGACTCTCTGCTGCCAGTAATGTTTATTAGGGACACTCTGCTGCCAGTAATTTTTATTAGGGACTCTCTGCTGCCATTAATATTTATTAGGGACCCTCTGCTGCCAGTAATGTTTATTAGGGACGCTTTGCTGCCAGTAATGCTTTTTAGGGACTCTCTGCTGCCAGTAATATTTATTAGGGACCCTCTGCTGCCAGTAATGTTTATTAGGGACTCTCTGCTGCCAGTAATGTTTATTAGGGACTCTCTGCTGCCAGTAATGTTTATAAGGGACCCTCTGCTGCCAGTAATGTTTATTAGGGACTCTCTGCTGCCAGTAATGTTTATAAGGGACCCTCTGCTACCAGTAATGTTTATTAGGGACTCTCTGCTGCTAGTAATGTTTATAAGGGACTCTATGCTGCCAGTAATGTTTATTAGGGACTCTCTGCTGGCAGTAATATTTATTAGGGACCCTCTGCTGACAGTAATATTTATTAGGGACCCTCTCCTGCCAGTAATGTTTATTAGAGACTCTTTGCTGCCAGTAATGTTTATTAGGGACTCTCTGCTGCCAGTAATGTTTATTAGGGACTCTCTGCTGGCAGTAATGTTTATAAGGGACTCTCTGCTGCCAGTAATGTTTATTAGGGACTCTCTTCTGCCAGTAATGTTTATTAGGGACTCTCTGCTGCCAGTAATGTTTATTAGGGACCGTCTTCTGCCAGTAATGTTTATTAGGGACTCTCTGCTGCCAGTAATGTCTATTAGGGACTCTCTGCTGCCAGTTATGTTTATTAGGGACCCTCTGCTGCCAGTAATGTTTATTAGGGACTCTCTGCTGCCAGTAATGTTTATTAGGGACTCTCTGCTGCCAGTAATGTTTATTAGGGACTCTCTGCTGCCAGTTGTAATGTTTATTAGGGGCACTCTGCTGGCATTATTTATGTGTGGGCATTGCTGGCATTATTTTTAATGAGGGGCGGTCTGCTGAAACTGTTTATAGGGTCACTCTTCTGACGCTGTAAATGGGGACTCTTTGGTTGATGTTTTGGGGTGTATTCTGTACTTGTGAATGGAATTAACATAGACAAAATATTCATGTCATATATCTTTATAGGGCAGCAATGAAATCCCATATACCATATGTATTTGTGTCCAGTATTACCTATATTCCTCCTCCTATACGGCTACAAATACCAGTACAGGCCACACTCCAATGTATTATCACTGTCTGTATATATATATATGAGAGTACAAAGCCCAAAATACAGTAAAATCCACCGTGGAGAATGTTACATGAAGATTTCCAGAGATAAATGTTCTATAATGTCAAGATGTAAGAAATAAACACCGCAGAAAACGATGATCGCTCATGATAAAGAGATTCTCCCACCAGAAACATTTCTCACCTATACACCGGAGGGGCCATACATGTTTAATCACTGCCGGGACCCCCACGATCAATAGTACTGGGGTCCCCAGTATCCATTTCTCCAGAGGCATATTGTGAAACTCCTGGGGCCCAGTGTGATATTTATAACAGGGCCCCCATCTACTATGTGATGTTTGTCATACTGGTGTCTTCTTTTTTAGCCTCTGGTCCCCTCAGGTATCAGGGTCTGGGTACTACTGCTACCTCTGCACCCCTATAGCTACGCCCCTGCTCTCCTCCACAACCGGACGACCGCAGTGTGGAGGAGATTGTAAAAAGAGATGCAGCCGCACACTGACACCTCATACAAGATCTATGGGAGCTATAGGACCGCCAAGCGCTGCACTGCCCAGATTATGGCGCTGCGTGGTCTGTACTTGAGCACTGCTATTACTTATGGGTTATAGATCATGTGACCTGAGGCACCAATCACAGGCCACAATTTTGAAGCTACCGTATGTAATTGGCGTCCCAAACAATTAATTATTCAACTCAGTATTTTGGATCTTTTTAGATTAAAAAAAAATATATATATTTTTGGACATTCACTATTAATACATGTGGAAAGTTGCAGGATTTTGGGTCTTTATCAGATCTGGGACGACATCTCTTTTTTGTGTTTCAGATTGTGATTTGGATTCTACAGTTCAGGACGGGTACAGGATGGCAGCGGGCAGCAGATCTCTGGAGGTCAGTGGCTTCATTGTCCTGTTTTTTCCTTCCCTGTGATGGACATGTAGCAGGAGACTTGGATCCAGCAGGAGAGGTCCATGTGGCCGGCTGTCCACTCAGACAAGTAGCCGCTTATTGAGTAAGAGCCCCGGACAGGTAACAAGTCCACAAATCACTGGCTGCCCATTTGTAAAACTGACCCCTTGTCCTACTGTCCATTCCTGAGGAGGGATAAGAGGTCACTGACTGGATTCTCTTCTCTTTAGGACATCTATCGGCAGCAGGAATCCGCTTTTGGACTTAGACCCTTCATAAGTGAGTTTTTTTTAATAATTAGACTTTACCACAAGAAAGTGATTGATAGATGATCTCAAAATACAGTAAAATTCCTTTGTATCTGATAATCCCTAAAATGTGGTCATTTAGCACAGAACTGTACTATAATGTGGAAGACCGAGCAGAGAGATCCAGTAAGGAAATTGAAGATTGAAACTAAGATTTCTATACTTTTCTATGCCCGTCCAATAATCCAGAATATTTTAAAATAAAGCACCTTTCATGTTCCATTGATGACAGATTAAAGGAATATTTTTGTAATGTTATGTTATGGTTTATGGTGTCGTTTTATGACTGATCCCATTATCTGGTTGTTTTCTCTCTTCAGCTTACCCCAGCACCACGGAGGAGAGAGATCTACAGCGCCTCATCTACTGCACAAAATTCTTACCATCCCCAATCTTCAAGATGGAGGTCAGTGATCATACTGGTTATTATGTTCTCTCTATAACAGATTTATCCATGTTCTTTCTATAGATGGAATAATGTTATTGGAACGTTTCAATAGACAATTGACTGAATATTTTATCTTCTTAGCGCCTCATGCCAACGAACCGCGAAGCTCAGCGGAAATATCTGCCATGGCCGTGGGATGAAGAAGAGCCCAAACCTACATCAAGCCATCTGTGTGAGGATCTGAAGGAAGAGGAGGTCAAGAAGGAGGAAGGAGAGGCAGAAGAGCGCGAGGAGGAACAAGTGCAAGAAGACCATGAGGAGGAAGACCACGAGGAGGAAGACAAGGAGGAGGAAGACAATGAAGTGGAAGACATGGAGGAGGAAGACATGGAGGAGGAAGACAAGGAAGAGGAAGACAATGAAGTGGAAGACATGGAGGTTGATGAGAAATCAGACAACGAGGATGAAGAAGAAGAGAATGTGGTTGAAGAGAAAGAGGAGGATGAAGAGAAAGAGGAGGAGGAGGAAGAGAAAACGGTTAAAGATGCGATGAGAAGAATTCAGTGTCGGACAGGAAGAAGAAAGAAAATCCGCCAGCATTCCTTCCTCCATGATATGATGAAGAACATCAGAGGGAAGAGGAACATCATCTGGACCATCCTCCTCAGACCTATGAGAAGATGAAGACTTGTATGGAAACATCTTAACTGTTATTACATCAACAGCAACGACAGTAATATTAATAATATGATAATAATAATAATATTAATAATTGTTAGATTAAAAAGGTCAGTCATATTAATATTGGTAGCAAGAGTGCAGTAATATTAGAAATAGTATAATAATAAGAGAGTAATAACAAAAATAATTATATAATAATAGCAGCAGCTTTGATCCAGGGTTCTCGGACTGATCGCCTTTTCCCGGGGTCAAGAAGGAATTTTCCCCCTGTGACATGAATTGGCTCAAATTGTCCAGGGTTTTTCGCCTTCTTCTGGATCAACAGCTTTAGGAATAGGGATATAATAAATATAAATAAGAAAATAACAATAAAAATGTTAGTAATATTAGTAGTTCTATAGTAGTAATAAGATTATATAAAAAATAGAATAGTCTCAATAAACTAATAATTATAGTATAGTCTTATTAAAAATATGCAATAAAAATACCACTATAATAATAGTAATAATAATAATAATAATAATAACAATAATAATAATAATAATCTTATAATAACAAATTAATATAATAATAACATATTTAGGTAAATTAACTATAAAATATAGTAAACTATAATATTTAGCAGCGAGTTTGATCCAGGGTTCTCGAACTGATCGCCTTTTGCCGGGGTCAAGAAGGAATTTTCCCCTTGTGGCACGAATTGGCTGAATGTGTCCAGGGTTTTCGCCTTCTTCTGGATCAACAGCTTTAGGAATAGGGACTTAGATATTAGTGATAGCAATAGTAGTATCATTATATTATTATTAACAACACCAAAGTAATACTAACAATATAATAATTTAAATACATTTCATTATAATTTAGGTTAATTAACTGTAATAATTAGTAAACTGTAATAGGAATTAGCGGCTTTGATCCAGGGTTCTCGGACTGATCGCCTTTTCCCGGGATCAAGAAGGAATTTTCCCTTGTGGCATAAATTGGCCGAATGTGTCCAGGGTTTTTCGCCTTCTTCTGAATCAACAGCTTTAGGAATAGGGATCTCATAGTGTTAGGGTAATAATGATAGCAGTAATATAATTCTAGTAATATTATATTAATAATTATAGGGTAATAATGGTAGGAAATAAATTACAATTTATAAACATAACTTTGACTCTTCTCCTTTTTTTTCCCTTGGAAAGTACTGATTCTACTTGCTGGCAGGGAGTCTTAAAGGCAATGTTACCTGGGAAAATGTATACAAAATACTGGTACTCCAGAAGGAGGAAAACGGTCTGTCTAGTGCCACCTATAGGTGACTATTCTGTAACCTAATGCCCGATACTTTCTAGAGACTTGAAACAAGATTTGGGTTAATAGCCAAACTAGAGACACCCAATTGTAGGCAGCACAATTGAGTGAGTTTCCTTTGAAGCAGCTCTGGGAAGGTACTGATTCTCCTTGGTTAGACATCGACAACAGGGTAGTCATCTATAGGTGGTTCTATAGAGACAGCTTGCCCTTTTTCCCCCGTATTGAATAAAAAAAAGTTACCGGTGGTAGGTTAGCAATAGGTTCGGGACAGATGTTAGATAGCATAGCTGCAAGATCAGACTACATAGGGTTTACTTGTAGTCTGTTACCATGGAGACAAAGGCCTGACATAAAACTACATTTTTAATCAGGACTATTTGCAAAGTTGCTTAATTTTACATTTTAGATGCTTTGGGACAGTACAAAACATGGTGGTGAAGGTGTACATAGCTATTAAACTCAAAATATCCGCATATTTATTATAATCCTAATATTCATTAGTTCTAGTTTTAGCTTTAAACATTTAATTTTTAGGGCATCAAACTTCTATAAAGAATTAGTAGAAAACAAAATATTTTTTTGGAGGATGCAGCTTTGTTTTTTTTGATACAGAGCTCCATACATATAGTTCTAGAGGTCAATAATGTGAGAAAAAGCAAAAAACACGGCGCCACATAGTGCAGGTTACCCAGGTATGGAGTGGTGTACAAGAAGAGTGGTACTCACCTGGTAACGGATGGTAGAAGGCAATAAAGGATAAAGGTACAGCTGCTGCCAGGACTCGGGACCGGTGATTCAAATGAACGACCGCGAAGGTTATGCTGGTATAGCAGAAAAGGGAGTCACCGCGGGCGCTGCTGTACTTCAATGGAACCAAAATGCTTGGAAGGTTCAGATCGTTGGTAATAATGTACGGAAGAGTGTAAGAATAAATGGAATTTACTAATAATATGAATAGTAAGCTTAAGCAGCCCGAAAATTACTGGATCTTTAAAATGAAGACCCTCCAACCGGATGGCCTTAATGATATATCCGAATCCACTCTTGATTAGTATATCACTTTATTATTTATCATTTAACTTTGTGTTTTCTGCGGTTAAACATCATTGATTATCAACTTATCATTATATTATTGTGTTTACGAAGGTATATTACACTTATTCTGGTGATTTTCTTGTACATTATGATGCTACTTCTTCTGTCATATTTTTGTTTTTGTTTTATTCTTTAAATTCATTACTATTGACATTTATATTTATTTTCATTCATTTTCATTTTTCACAGTTATATTATATATTTTTTTGTACATTATGATGCTACTTTCCGGTTATTTTTATTTTTTATTTTTTTTTATTTCATTATTATTTTATATTTCATATTTCATTTTATTTTATTCATTTTCCATTATTATCATCCATTATCATTATTATCATTTTTGTCTTTATGCCTCTACTTATTAATGATCATAAATTCCTGTACCTATGATATCGATTTCACTGTATCACCTAATACATTTTAGCCCTGCCGACTTTACATTTCAGTGTATCTCATATATATCACTTTTATACATAACCCGTTTACCATGTTACCAGTTAATTTCGTATACATTTTTGATGCTCCCCCCCTCAGATATATTATTCATTATGTTCCCTTTTTGAATTTCATTCATGACACATTGCTTTCTCCTTATTTCGTTTTGTCATCTATTACAATTTATCGGCTTTGCCGACTTTGTTTTAATTTATAAGACTATTACCTCTCTGTCATTTCCCGACAGTTCTGTTAATTTTTTTCTACTGTTTTATTATTCATATGGACATTTCTTTCTATGAAAATAATTTTTTTCCTATTGCCGATGTATTACCACCTTTACCTTTATATATATATATACATTTTTATATATATATATATATATATATATATATATATATATCATATATAATGTTTTATATTCTAATTTATTATACAATTTTGGCTATTTAATATTTCTGAAATCTAGCCTGCCTCAACTAGTGGGTTGTTTTATTCCCATTTCCTTATATGTATATCGCCGCTTTGAATCATTGCCGACATTATGGTTATCATTCTGTTAATTATATAAATTCTGGTACATAAAGGTTAGTACCTTTGTACTATACACCGGATTTTGTAGTCCATACCTATATATTTTTAATTACTTACATTTTTAATTACTTACATTATTATTCTATATTATCGGGCAGCCTTTTTTTTCAGTGTCGCTTCGGCACACATTACGTACTACATTTCAAACCTTCTTAATTACATGGTTTTCATTATGTTCTCTTTTCATACATTTTAAACTCTTCTTTCTCTATTCATTTTTTATTGTTTTTATTATATGACATACTTTTACTGTTTTTGTGTGTTTCTCCGGTCCTGTGTATTTTGAACTTTGAACTGTGACGTCACTTAAACACCTTGACCCCGTTCACATTGGCGGGTTTTTCAACATCAACATGGCTATTTAAACAGTGACTTTTTGTTTGTTCATCCATGACCTGATGAAGATGCCAGTACGGCATTGAAACGCGTAGTCATATTATTAATAAATTCCATTTATTTAAAAAAAAAAAAAAAAAAGTCATATTATTAATAAATTCCATTTATTCTTACACTCTTCCGTACATTATTACCAACGATCTGAACCTTCCAAGCATTTTGGTTCCATTGAAGTACAGCAGCGCCCGCGGTGACTCCTTTTTCTGCTATACCAGCATAGAGGTCAATAATGCAATTTTTCAGCCACCACTAGGGTCTTACCATATACAAATGTATACACCTCCAAATAAATAAGTGCGAAATATGCTCCCTCTAGTGGTGACTTTAGGCAGCTAGAATTTAATCACATTAAAGGGGTTGTCCACCACCGGACAACTGATGATCTATCCACCGGATAGGTCAACAGTATATGATCTGTGGGGGTCTGACACCCGGGCCCCAGACGGATCAGCTGCTCCGGCTGCCTGCAGGCATCAGATGTCATTGCACAGTATGCAATGTACGGGACTGGAAGCAGTTGGCTCCATACATTGCATAGTGGCCGAGCTGCAGCTCTGCTCCTATTCACTTGAATCGGCCGCTATTTCGTGACCGGAGCCATCTGCTTCCGGCATGGACGTCCGGTGCCCGCAGGCAGCTGTAGCAGCTGATCGGTGCGGGGTCTGGGTGTCAGACCCCCACTGATCATATACTGATGACCTATCCATTGGATAGGCTGTCTGGTAGTGGACAATCCCTTTAAGGGTAATTCAACAAAACAGTCCCCTTTGTAAATGTATCCCCTGGATATCCAGCTCCTAAAGCTACCCACGGTCACCTACAGTCAGTACATGAGTCAGTATAACTAGAGGTACAATTTAAAGGGGCTTTTAAAGTGGCCTGATTTGAGTCTGCAATAAATTAGCGGACCACCCAGGGTTACAGTCTTTAGAAGGTTCCTTTAGTAAACTCTGCAGAAAAAAAAGAAGTAAATTTGTATGGGATATAGGAGCCTGTAGATGCAAAATGCCTGGGGCCTTAAAGGGAACCTGTCACCAGCATTTCACCTATTGAACTTTACTTGTCCCTCACTGGCCGCTGCTATAAAAAGTTCATTGGCGTTATCCCCTATCCTAAACTCCTCCTCCAACTGTAAATAACGGTCTGCAAACATTTTGCTCCTTTTATCGTAATAATCCGGTGTCCATTTGTAAGCACACACCAGAAGAGGATGTCAATGCACAAGCAAGGATTGTGTGTGCTGGGGGAAGGCGATGAGCTGTCAATCAAAAAGTAAGGAGGCGGGGTAAACTCTGAAAGACTTGAGGAATGAACATATGACTCTTTTCAAAGGAAGATCTGACTCTTTTCAAACGAAGATTTTACTCTTTTATGCTCATTAGCATACGGTGTGGGAACACTTAAAAGCTGAATACTAAAGCTACAGAGCAGAATATGAAGACAATTATAGGTTATATAGAAATGATTTTTCACCCATTACCACCTGGTATTGCTGGTTTAATAGGTGAAATGCTGGTGACAGGTTCCCTTTAAGCTTTCTCTTTAATAATCTTTTCCAACAAAGTTGGAAGCTACAATTATCATAAATGTCTTGTGTGCTGAAGGATTAAGATTTCGTTTCACAGGAACGAAGAGGCCGACACCTGAAAAACAACCCCATATTATTATCCTCCTCCACCAAACATTACAGTTGGCAAAATGCAGTCAGGCGGGTAACGTTCTCCTGGCATTAACCAAACCCAGACTCGTCCATCAGACTCCAGATAGAGAATCGTGATCCATCACTCCACAGAACAGGTTTCCACTGCTCCAGAGTCCAGTGGCGGCGGCTTTACACCACTCCATCTGGCACTTGGCATTGTGCTTGGTGATGTAAGACTGGCATACAGCTGCTCGGCCCCCGTGCCATGAAGCTCCCGGGGCAGTTTTTGTGTGGATATTAATGCCAGAGGAGGTTTGGAGCTCTGCAGTTATTGAGTCATCAGAGAGTTGGTGACTTTTATGCTCCCCAGCACTCGGCTCTGTAACTTTACGTGGTCCCCACTTCGTGGCTGATTTGCTGTGGTTTCTATAAGCTTCCACTTTACAATAATATCACTCACAGGTGATGGTGGAATAACTTGGACGGATGAAATGTCATGAACTGACTTGTTACATCGGTGACGTCCTATTACAGGACCGCGCTGGGATTCAGTGATGTCTTTACAACGACCCGTTCTATCACAAATGTCTTTAAAGCCGACTCCATGGCGAGTGCTGGATTTTATACACTTGTAGCAATGGGACCGACTTAAATTTAATTAATAAGAGGTGTGTCCCAATACTTTTGTCCATATTGTGTATCTTACATCTTGCTGCCAGATACTACAGGACGCCTTCAGATGTCTTTTTGGTGTCCATGCATGACGTGCTTTGGCAGTATAAGAGGAATTACACAATATTCGGCAGGGGGTTTTAATGTTCTGGCTGATCGGCGTCTGACCCCACATGGAGCTGTAATATGAAGGTCTGAAAAGCCCTTTATCATATGTAAGGATTCATGTAATCAATAGAAAAAGGTTTGGTTTCACCGCATCTCATTCTAGATCAATATGGTAAAAGCAGATATCCAGTTGTGATCTGAAAAATAACCTGAGTGACTACCTATGGGTAATACCCACCTGCTATATATAGATATGTTATTTATATGTATGGAGCTTCTACCTCTCCTGGAATCCCCATAGTCACTTGGTTCTACTGGCTGCCATTCTTCCTGATGTTGAATTTCAATAATTTCCCTTAGGCCCCATGCACACGAACGTAAAAAAGCCTGCAATTATGGCCCGTAATTACGGCCCGTAATTACGGGCCCATAGACTTCTATTGGCCACGGGTATGCGTACGGGAAGGTGCCCGGGCCGTTGAAAAATATAGAACATGTCCTATTTCAGGCCGTAATAACGGCACGGGCAGGCCCATAGAAGTCTATGGGGCTTCCGTAATTACGTGTGACTACGTGTGTGCACCCGTAATTACGGGAGCGTTGCTAGGTGATGTCAGGGGATAGTCACTGTCCAGGGTGCTGAAAGAGTTAAACGATCGGCAGTAACTGTTTCAGCACCCTGGACAGTGACTTCCGATCCCAATATAGATCAACCTGTAAAAAAAATAGACGTTCATACTTACCCAGAACTCCCTGCTTCTTCCTGCAGTCCGGCCTCCCGGGATGACAATTCAGCTCATGTGACCGCTGCAGCCAATCACAGGCTGCAGCGGTCACATGGTCTGCCGCGTCATCCAGGGAGGTCGGGCTGGATGTCGAAAGAGGGACGTGTCACCAAGACAACGGCCGGGTAATTATGAATTTCTTTTACTTTTACTATGGAAAGGGCTGCCCCTTCTCTCTACCCTGCACTGCTAGAGAGAAGGGGCTGCCGATTAGTGCAGTGCAATTCTGAAGCGAAAACGTGCCCATAAATACGGGTGGAATACTGGTGACACCGGACCCACGGGTCCGTAAATACTGGTGCAATACGGGTTGAATACGTATGACCAAGGACCTGTATTTATACCAGTATTTACGGGAGGAAAAAAATAAATTTGTGTGCATGAGGCCTTACCCTGTTCCAGCAGCAAGTCGCCAGTGGCAGCCGTGGCTCTAGCCACAGGCTGCATCAAGTTACCTTGCAAACTGAATGACTTCTCCCCCCTCCTGCGATGCCTCCTGCTGGCAGTTCTGGCGGGCCATGGCAACCGGACCCTCCTAGATGACATCACTCTGGTAGCTTATTTAAAGCGGACTCTAACCTCAAAGCCTTGTCTTTTTTTTTAACGTATATCCTTTGCTATTGACTCTGATCCTGACCTTGGCTTTCCGGATTTCGCTTCTATGTCATCCCTTGGATTTGTCACCTGGTACCGGTTAGTCTCCTCCTGATTTTAACCTTTGGCCTGTACTCTAACTATGCCTCTGTCTCATTCTCTGGTTGTCGCATTCTGACTACTATCCTGGTGATGAACCCTGGCTATGACTCAATTGAGTACATTTCTCGGCGTGAATGCCCGGGAAATGGTTAAGCTGAAAAGAGGTGTCCAGTTGCATGGAGACAGTATTTGCATTGTTCTCATCAATGTTCACTCACGACGTGTCTAATATTTGTCCTGTCTACAGACCTTTCACATTCGGTCAACAAGAACGCTTCGGTAAAAATTTTCAGGACCAAAGAGAATCAATATGTTGACCATTGTGCTAACAATTATTGATATTATTGCTCTATCGAGTTCATTTTTAGGCAACACCTTCCTTCTTGTCGTGAATGCCCTGGAATGGGTGAAAAACAAAAACATTAACAGGTCTGATCAACTTATTTGTGGCATCAGCTTCTTCAGCTCATTATACGAAGTTCTTACATTTTGTGGATATATTTTGCGGTTACCACAGATCAATTTGGTGTTCACTTTTGAAGTCCAAAGGGTTAGCACAGTTGTGTGTCTGGCAATAATGTCTTGTAACATCTGGCTTTCCACCTGGCTATCTGTACATTTTTGCTTCCGAATTGTGAACATCCAACACCAGTTCTACGTGTATCTCCAAAGAAGATTCCCCAAGATGATCCTATTGCTCCTACTTCCATCCGTTATTGGCTCCTTCTTATTAAGTCTTACTTTCTCATGGGACTTATCGGAGAAAAATTGGTCAAAGATGGTCCTCAATGCTTCCCGACAAAATACGTCTGCCTCATTCGATCCACCAAGATGTGTTTGCTTGTATGAAGCTTTCATTGGGTTGTCTTCTTTGGGGCTTCTTTTCTCTTTAGCATCACTGGTGACCATTATGAAATCTATCTACGGACACATGAAGAAGATGCAAAAAAGTGGTGACAGCTGCCGAAACCCTAATCTAGATGCTCATATCAAAGCCACCAAAACGATAGCTTTATTACTCATAATCAATGCGTTTTTCTGCTATGGCCTTACGCTGACTGCTTTTAAAGGGAACGATTCCACGTGGAACCCCTATTTATATATTTTTACTTCTGTTTGCTATGCCCTTAATTCTTTGAACATAATACTAGGTAATAGTAAACTTAAGAGAAGATTTTTTTGCCAGATTTGTTCCCTGTTCTTTCTACTGAATACAGAATAATAATGGATTTGTCTTATATTTTTGGATATTACTACACTGTCTAGTACAGCTGATGGAGCATGCTTACTGCCACGTATGTTGTGTGGCTCGGGGGGACAGGGGAACGGGGTCCCCTGTTCAAGTGATTATGCGGGTCCCAGCAGTCACCAGTCTAAGGGTATGTTCACACGTAGAATCAAAAACGTCTCAAAATATGGAGCTGTTTTCAAGGGAAAACAGACCCTGATTTTCAGACGTTTTTTGAGCAACTCTTATTTTTCGCGGCGTTTTTCGCTGCATTTTTTACGGACGTTTTTGGAGCTGTTTTCATTGGAGTCTATGAGAAAACTGCTCCAAAAACGTCCCAAGAAGTGTCCTACACTTCTTTTGACGAGGCTGTAATTTTACGAGCCGTCTTTTGACATCAACGCGTAAATTGACGGGTCGTCGGCACAGTACATCGTAAAGCCCATTGAAAGTAATGGGCAGATGTTTGCCGACGCATTGGAGCCGTTTTTTCAGACGTAGTTCGAGGCGTAAAACGCCTCCATTACGTCTGAAAATAGGTAGTGTGAACCCAGCCTAACATTTACCATCTATCCAGTGGAATTAATATTTTTAGCTGGAATATCCCTTTAAGAAGAATCAATATTTGACTACAAAAATGTAAATCGAGTCATGACTGCCCATACATTGCCCTTCGGAGGTAGAGGAATGTACAGGAAGTCCTTACTGTGCCACCGCAGGGTAAATTATGCATTCCATGGTGTCCAGTGAAATCAAAGGACCATCAATGTAATGCATGGACATGTTTGGTCCTCTAGAACAAGAGCCACTCTTTGAAGTCGCTCTCTATTCTGGCCGATAGGGACCCCAAATGAATGTTGGAAATAAATGGGCTGCCCGGTCCTTCAGAGGGAGAGAGGCTTTTTGTTGCCGCTCTTCACTCTGGCTGATAAATTAGGGTGCTGTTCGTGGGATTCCCTTCTATTGACTCATGGTATTATAAATTGGGTTTTCTTAACCAGACAAGTTGGTCTTTTTGGTGGGATCGGCCAAAGAACTCCTTTATATGGGACCCAACAGTTCCCTACCTGCAGATGTCGGTAGAAAGAAGATCAAGCATGTAGGATTTCTACATGCCTGATCCTTTGTTTCCCCGTAAAATTGACCTTTTTTCAGACGAACGTAGAATACGCCATGTGACAGCCGTTAAAACAACCGCTGTCACACGGACTCATGTTTTTCAATGGGGCCGTTCACACGTCCGTTGTTTCAGCAGACCGTGTGAAGGGTCCATTGAAAAATAGAACATGTCCTATTTTCTTCCGTTTTCACGGATACCTCCATAGAATCAAAGGCTACGGGGATCCGTGAAAACGGGACCCACACGGGGCAACTCAGATGTGAAAAACTGCCGTTTTTCACATCCGAGTTTCCTCATGTATGTCTGAATAAGGCCTAAAGCTCAGTTTTTTTTTTTTTAAATGTAGACCCCCTTTGAAGCACTAGAGGGCACAATATGACTGGTAGGACTTGGGCTGGGTCTTGGGCTTACTGCCAGTGCAGAGAAGCGAATATTACAATAGACTATATTATTAAAGTGCCACACCAGTGAATTAATCTGTTATGTATATGAACAAACTGTAAGAATGAAAACATAATAAATATTCCTACCAATAAAAGTGATATGTTTCCAAGTCACAATTGAGCTGAGGGGATCACAATTTGTAAAGGAGGAAAGACAGCCGTATATATTGATTAAAAAAATGCTTTAAACGGGTTATCGCCACTCTTGACCATGGACTGTGTACAGTCTTGCGGTTCAACTCTATTCACTTGAATGTAATACCATACACAGCCATGGACAGGAGTGGCGCTGTTTCTGGAGAATGCGAATAGAGGACTACCGAGGAGCACGCCAGCGTTATAGTTGAAGAATCTGCCCAATAAAAGTACAGCCACAATTGTGTAGAGTATGTAGTATCTACCCCCAATGTGACCTCCGTCCCTGCCCCCGCAGTCATAGATCATCATGGTAGCCTAATCCCTGGACACCTCACACAGCCAGCAACATCACAGATCAGTACAGGGATATACTGTATGGCACTATTCACCTGGGCAGTGTATGTAATATGTATGTTGGGGCTATGTGATGTTTTCTGACCGCTGTATACACTGTCTCCGGTATACGCTTATATAAAGGGGACCGCTTGGGTAAGGATCTGTGACAAGTACTTTGGGTGGATCTGTGATAAGCACTCTGGTGGGCGATCAGTGGCAGGCACTCTGGTGGGCGGTCTATGCCGGTCTCTGAGGAACATTTGTGGCTGACACACCACATGGAGCTTTTGAGGCTGTTGTCCTGGGTGGAGATCTCCTAAAATTTGAATCACCATTCGAGGGAAATTTTAAGCCCTACCTCGATCCACCCAGGAACACCCACAGACCCTCCCATAAACGCCTATTTTGGGTCACATTTGCATAAACCCTTGAGAGCTGTTTTGTGGGATAACAGGGGTGGTATGAACATCTTCTGGGTGTGGGCCGATTTGCCTTTTAAATCTTTGCCACGTGCCCCACAAATTTGTTAAAATGACCCTGCATGTGGCAATAGAGCCTAGTGTAACAGTAAAGGAGTACAATAACCAATTCATAATGTATCTGTAACATTTATCTACTGAATGTTGTAACGGGGCCTGTGGATAGAGAGACTGTCATAGGGCCTACAGAGGATGGTGGGAACCCACTGTGTCATCAAGGGTCACATGGGGCTAAACCAGATAGCGGAATCTAAGGGAACTCCAGGTATTCACTACCTCCCAGAGAAGTCTCCCTTAGCGATGGCCGTCGTTATGGTAAAGGAACAGCAGACGAATGCCAGGTTAGGTATAGCATAGGCCGGCAGACGAGCACGGTTGGTAAAGCCAAAGGTCAGGGCAGGCGGCAGAGGTACGTCACGGGTCACTAGGAAGAGGTCAGGGCAGGCAGCAGGCAAGGAGAGTCAAGGTAAAAGCTGAGGTCAGACACAGGAAAAACAAATAATTGATCAGATATCACTAGCAAGCTGGGAGGATCCAAATTGCTCAAGCAATGGTGGACAGGGGGAGGTTCCTTTTATACCCTGGGAGAGTTAAGTAGTAGGTGCGCGCTGGCCCTAAAGATCGGGGGAGTCAGCAAGCGCACGCACTAGGTAGTGTATGAAACACAGAAGGAGAGAGCAGCAAGGGATGCCGCAATTAGAAAAGAGTGAGGCAGGAACGTCGTCTCCACCAAGAGCTGGAGGACGCCGTGGAGAGGTCAGTATATGACGGCGGGGAGCAGTGGGAGCGACGGCGGCGGCCGTTACAACCGTAATCCCCATCTACTATACATATAGATGTTAGCGTGTTACTCTTTACAAACATAAAAATCCAGCATACACTTGTATAACTTGGAGATCTTTCTCCTTATCACAGAACTATAACCTAGCGCCACTCCTGTTCAGAAGCGGTATATGGTATTACAGCCCGTTCCCATTAAAGTAAATGGAACTGAAGGGTAATACCAGATACAGACCATGAACAAAAGTGGCGCTGTTTCTGGGCTGTGTCTGGTATTACAGCTTATTCCCATTCAAAAGAACGTATTACCGGATAAAACCATTAGACAAGAGGGGCGCCGTATCTGGAAAAAATGCAGACCCTTTTTCTCTTTAAATTTGTCTTTATTAAGAATTTCGATGTCACAGCATATACAGATATTTCAAAACCATCTTATACAGATAAATCAGTGTAGACATCATTTTTATAAGCAAACAAAACATAGTATAACATAAACAACATTAACAAGAAATGTGATCAATGTGGATACACCGCATCGCATTTGAAATTGACATTCTGTGTCCAGGCTTTCCATACAGCAGAAAAGGAATCAACCGTATTTGCACCATAAGCAATGAGCTTTTCATACAGGTAGGTGGTATTTAGTAGTGAGATCACTTTCTCAAGAACTGGAGCCTTCGGGCTCTTCCAATGTCGGGTTATAACTAATTTAGCAAGGAGCAGGATTTTGCAGACCAAAATTCTACATTGTGCCGGTATATCCTGGATACCTATAGACAGTAAGGCCAGTCGAGGTACAGCAGGAAGTGTAAATCTTAATACATCAGATAATAATCGGAAGATATCTTCCCAATATGACTTCAATATAGGACAGCTCCACAGGGTATGGTATAGAGACCCTCTGCACCCACAATTTCTCCAGCAAGTAGACGGAGAACTCGGATACATAGAATGTAATCGGTCAGGTGTAAAATACCATCTCAGCATAATTTTCATAGCCGCCTCGAGATGAGAGCTACACCTGAGTGATCTATGATTTAAAGTCAGTGCACCTGTCCATTCCTTCTCAGTGAAGGAGGCACCCAACTCTCGTTCCCACACTCTAAAAGGATATGCCTTCTGAAAAACCGTATGGTCATGTAACAAGCTATAGATCGGCTTTAGACCTCTGGTGCCTTTTTGAAATATAGTAAATATCTGAGAATTATATCTGATTAGACCAATATTGGTACTGGACAAAAAATTTCTTATTTGTAAATATTTATAGAACTCACTTCGATGTAGCGAAAATTTAGCCGATAAATCCGTAAAAGACCTAAGGAGGTTATTGTCAATGAGCAAATACCTCGTCTAACCCATAAATTAAACTTCAATGAAACTTCAAATGCTGAAAGTCGACATGCTTCAGTAGAGATAGCTTCTAGAAGTGGCAGATAATTAGCCTTATAGAGTTTTTGATGTGAGACAGTTAACGTGAGGCCCAAATACTGTATGTCCTCTGATTGCCAATCCAAAGGGAATCTATGTTTCAAAATGGAGAGTGGATCGGAGGTGATGTGAAAAGGTAGTATCTGTGATTTCTGTGTGTTCAATTTATACCCTGAGATATTCCCGAAGTCCTTGATAATATCGAGAGTTCTCCCTAACGATATGCCAGGGGCACTCAATGTAAGTATGACGTCATCCGCATATAAAGATATAACATGAGTATGATCTCCAATTTGTATACCCTTTACCAAGCTATCCTCCCGTATAACCTGCGCAAGGGGTTCAATAGATAGCACAAAAATTAGAGGGGATAAAGGGCACCCCTGCCTGGTACCATTAGTAATGGGAAATTCGTCTGACAGAGAGCCGTTAGTAAATACCCTGGCCGACGGGTCTGAGTATAAAGCTTGAATTGACGATAGAATATGTCCCGAGAAACCCATCCGCTTCAGCACGGAAAAGGCATACATCCAATTGATGCGGTCGAAAGCCTTTTCGGCGTCGAGCGAAAGTAAAATTGCAGGTATCTCTCGTGTGGATAGATAGTTAGTGATATTTAATACCCTTCTAGTATTATCAGTCGCTTGTCTACCTTTTATGAATCGCACCTGATCTTCCCTAATCAGATTCGGTAAAAGTGGAGCTAATCTAGACGTTAGCACTTTAGCATATATCTTCAAATCAGTATTTAACAGCGAAATAGGTCGAAAGTTTTGGGGAGCGTCTGGGCTCTTTCCGGGTTTGGGAAGGGTAACTATCAATGCGGACTGATTCTCTTTGGGGAATCTGCCAGTCAGACTCGCGTCTTGGTATGTCTGTCTAAGATATTTAATAAGGATATTTTGGAAGGTTTTATAATATTCATTTGTTAACCCATCAGGGCCGGGTGATTTCCCCAAAGGAAGCTTTTTAATTACAGTCAGAATTTCTGCATCAGTAATAGGACAGTTAAGGGTGGACAGTTGGTCTAAGGTCAAAGTGGGGAGATTAATAGATTGTAAAAATTCCTGAATATTGTCTTCTGTCACCAGAGAAGATCCAGGCTCCTCCTTCAAATTGTAAAGCCACGAGTAGTAAGCCTTAAATTTGTTAGCAATTTCCCTCGGGTCATACACTTTTCCCTTTGCTCCTTCTGTTAATAGAAATGGGATTCTGGCTTTCGTATATTGCCGTTTAAGTCTGGAGGCCAATAGTTTACCCGCTTTATTGTTTTGAGAATAATAGTGGGAATTCGTTTTCCTAACCTTCTTGTCATATTTTTGTAGCAGGCACGCTCTTAACTGATTTCTCAGATCCATACGTTTCTCAGCGTGATCTGATGTTTGTTGGGTTTTATTTAGTCATTCTAGCTGTTTGATATTCTCTATAAGGGACAGCGTCTGTTTTGTCTGCTCCCTCCTGTCTCTATGCCCAAGTTTAATGAAAGTTCCTCTAATATATGCTTTATGAGCATTCCATAGAATATCTGAGCTAGTAACAGATGGGGCATTTAAGCTGAAAAATTCTCTGAGATCCCGTTCTATCGTAGATTTATGTGCAGAATGAGAGAGAAGGTATGGATTGCATCGCCAGAGATAGGTGTCTGGAGCCTTATGTTTTTCCTCTATGTGAAGTGTGATAGCCGGATGGTCAGACCATGTAATAGTTTCAATGGTAGAAGATTTAGACATAAACAGTAATGCTCTGTCCACCAGAAACATATCTAGCCTAGAATAACTATTGTGAACCGTAGAGAAATAAGAGTAATCCCTCTCCGTGCTATGTAAAACACGCCAGGCATCGTATAGTTCCTCCTTCCATAAACTCTCACCCAATGAATTGGGTTGTCTTCTCACACTAGAGGTAGTATCCAGGTTCGTATCCGTTATTGTGTTGAAATCGCCACATATAAGGAGTTTTCCCTGCCGCACTTTAGATATGAGGCGCATTACCTTATTAAAGAAGCGAATTTGACCCGTATTAGGAGCATAAACCGACACCACTGTATATATGACATTATTGAGGGAACAAACCCAAATAACATACCGGCCTGCAGTATCTATTTTCTCCTGGATAAGTTGGAATGCTATAGTATTTTTTACGGCTAGGAGAACTCCTCTGGATTTAGAAGTGAAATGTGATTGGTATATTACTGGGAAGCTAGGGTGTTTTATCCTAAACGCATCTTTCTGGATAATATGCGTTTCCTGGATGCAAAAAACATCACATGACAGATCCCGGGCTTCTGCCCACATAAATGCTCTCTTTTGCGGACTATTAAGACCTTTCACATTAAGGGATGCCATTTTTAACACCATTAGGATATGTCAATAAGTGCAGAGTAAGATTCTGGATGTTCACATTTAAGCTGGATATTACATGACAACAGACTATTTCCACCATCACTGTACCATATTGCAATTACAGCCTTGGAGAAAGAATTAGTTGATGCATCTTTCCACATAATGACTAACAGGAAAAAATAAACAAACATATAGAAAAACAAGCTGATATACCAGCAATAAAACAACATTTTGTTAGACCATAACAGCATTATAGCCGTCTTACAAGAGAGGGGGGTAGAACAGTCAGTGAGTTTCCTCAAGGTTTGGGAGAACCATCCCGAGGAAGCACCTGTAATATAGCGAGAGTACCTCAACGGTGTGGGTGCTTTGGAGAACCAGCAACACGCCATTCATTCGTGATACGTTTAGGAGATGTTGGCAGAGGAGCTTGTCTTGATGAAAGCGGGATCTTCCATTGGTGTAATAATGCAGAACCTTCTTCCAGTGTTCTAACGATGTGTAGAACATTATTTCGGGTGATGAGCAGGCGAACCGGGAAACCCCATTTATATAAAACTTTCTGATCTCTCAATGCTGAAGTAATAGGGGATAGTTGGCGTCGGAGTTGCAAGGTAGTAGAAGATAGATCAATATATAGAGTGACCATCTGATAAGGTTCCGGCAGGCGATTCATCTTCCTAGCCGCATACATCAGGTTTTCCTTAGTTTGGAAAAAATGGACACGAACCAAGACATCCGTTGGAACATGTTCTTCCAAATGCTTAGGTCGTGGCACCCGGTGTGCTCTATCAATAATCAAGTCCTGCGGGGTACAGTCAGGCAGTATGCATTTTGCAAGAGATTGAATACATAGGGTCAGATTTTGTGGCATAACCGATTCAGGGATACATCGAAACTTCACGTTATTGCGCCTTGATCTATCCTCCAAGTCGGCAACTTTAGCACGTAATTGTTGTACTTCCGTTTCAAGGCCATAATGAGCGTCTATGAGATCATTATGTGAGGTGGCAAACGACCCCATTTTGGTTTCCATGTGGTTAACCCGGTTCTCCACTTCTTGTAAAGATGTGGAAATAGGATGTATAAGGTTGGAAAACCCCGCTTGCAGAGATTGGCGTAAGGCCTGCAACATATGTTTCATGGTGGCTTCTGTAACCACCATATTAGAAGCCGGCAGTTCATCAAACCCGTCAGGGAGCTCATTTGCAACAGATAACAGTGGTGAGGGTGTATCTCTCACCTGTGCCAGGAGGGTATCTTGCGGCTGTATCCTCGGTCTCCGTGATTCAGGACTACACGGCCGAGGAGATGAAGAAGTTGACGAGGCCCCATCCTGTGAGGGGCACCGGACAACGCCCTGTTGTTCTGAGGTAAGTGTCCCTTCACCTGATATATGTCGGTCTGGGGTGCCTCTTAAACGGGAGGGAGGTAATACTGACGATCTCGATCTAGGAGGTAAGGATGTACTCCTCCTAGCGTGTACAGCGTCCTCATCCTCTCCCTGCTCTGAACGTTCCAGTGCAGGCTCCGAAGTCAGAGACTCTGCGTGTGAGTCTTCCCCGGCGCCATCTTGGATTCTGCCCGAGGTCGCGGGAAAGAAGAAATCTAGGAGTTTCTCCGGTTTCTTCAGCGGTCTCTTCCTTCTAGGCATCGTAAATAAGCAGTAAACCGGGTGTAGCCAGAAAAAAAGAGTTTAAATCCGTTGAAAGTCGCTTTAGTTGCTTAACGGTGCAGGAGCTAAGCACTCACACAGCCATCCAGTTCGGCAGTCAGGTCACGCCCCCCCAGACCCTTTTTCTAATCTTGGACAGCCCCTTTAAGGGAACACTTCAGACAACACTGATAGACTGTGTTAGACTAAATCCACACCCGTCGCAAATCCAGAAAATTTTGGTGCGAATTTGCTTTCTGCTACCAAAAACAGTGTGCATTAGCCACTGTAGATTTTCCTGCGAATTTCACTTAGAAGCTAAAATAAAGTAAAAAACTTTAGACTTTGTAAGACTGGCATGGAGCTGCTCGGACCCCGTGCCATGAAGCTCCTGGGGCACAGTGATTGTGCAGATATTAATGCCAGAGGAGGTCTGTACTCTGCAGTTATTGAGTGAGCAGAGCGTTGGCGACTTTTATACACTAAACGCCACAACACTCGGCGCCCGGCTGTGTAACTTTACGTGGTCTCCACTTCGTGGCTGAGTTGCTGAGGCTCCTAAACACTTCCACTTTACAATAATATCACTCACAGCTGATAGTGGAATATCTAGGAGGGAAGAAATATCACAAACTGACTTGTTACATCGATGACGTCCTATTACAGGACCGCGCTGGGATTCAGTGATGTCTTTACAATGACCCATTCTATCACAAATGTCTGTAAAGGCGACTGCACGGCGAGTTCTGGATTTATACACCTGTGGGACTGAATGAAACACCGGAATTCAATGATTAAGAGCTGGGTCCCAATACTTTTGTCCATATAGTGAACCTCCGATTACATATTTGATGTAGACTCAAAATATACATGTTAGAGATCAATTCCAAAAATACGATTTATTGGTAATTCGCCTTCCATTACTCACCACTGATATCATCTATATTATCCGTCATTACTTCTATGCCCAGAATCTGATTTATGATTTCATTACTTGGGATGGGAAGTAATGCTCAAAAACAAAAAAGCTGTGTGAACATGTCCTAAAGGTTCCCAAACACATAACATAAGAAAGTCAGACGACTATCTAATGTGTATGGGGGTATCCTGACCCACCCCTCCCCCGATGGTAGATGTTGGGCAGAAAAACGATAGATCTAACATTCCCGATCCCTTGTTTTCCCAGGAGATAAGTAGGTCGCAGAGGTGGCTCGGCCGAGTCAAGGGTGCACGTACAGTATATGAGGGAGTCAAAAAGAATAGTTGTCGATCGACCGACAGCCATTGTATGTGTTTGGGCAGCCAGAGGCATTTTTATTTCTTTTTTGATATTCTCAACACCTATAAAATACAGATTACTGGATTGTTCATGGTTTTGGTTGTGGATTATCAAATTGTCCTGGGTCCTCCAGGGACATTTCAAGGATATTTTTCCCATGACAGACCATATTGATTATACAGGATATAAAATAAAACTGCTCAGCGGGGTCTGACCACCCGGACCTCCAACAATCTTGTTAATGGGAGTTAATGAGAGATAAGGAAACAGGTTTTGATACAATTCCCAATGACTGGAGTGGCAATTCTTTTGATGATAAATCTAATCAATAAGCAATAAAAGTATGTAATGGGAAAAGAGATAGATAGATAGATAGATAGATAGATAGATAGATAGATATGAGATAGATAGATAGGTAGATACAGGGCCGATTCTAGCTTTTCTGCTGCCTGAGGCAAAAATGGAAATGGCGCCCCCCCCCCCCTCCACACAAAAAAAAATAACTAAAAATAAATTGTAAGTAAGAAACAACTTGTAAAACGGAACAAAAAAATTAAAGCTGTGTGAACAAAAAAATACATTAGTGCCTGTTCACATCACCGTTCGCTTCCGTTCCGAGGTTCTGTCGGGTGAACCCCGCAACGGAAAGTGAAAGTGACAGCACAGCTTCCGTTTCAGTCACCATTGATCTCAATGTTGATGGAAACATCGCTAATGGCTTCCGTTCGTCACCATTCCGGCTGGTTTCCAGTTTTCCGACGGAATCAATAGCGAAGTCGACTACGGAACGGAACGGTGATGTGAACAGGCCCTTATTGAACATCGTTGTTATAAACTGCAAGGTCTCATAATGCTACAGGCAATTGTGTAGTAAATATCCCTATATTGCCCCAGCTATAAATACTAGTAAAATGACCAGGGCAACGAGTATCCAAAATTCAAACACAAAAATGAAAGAACAATGTCAGTGTTCAAACTTGTGTCAGGGCCCCCTTAATGGCTCTTTACAGTCAGTATAGTAACACACGCGGCACTTTACAGTCAGTATAGTAACACATGCGGCACTTTACAGTCAGTATAGTAACACACGCTGCACTTTACAGTCAGTATAGCAACGCACGCTGCACTTTACAGTCAGTATAGTAACACATGCTGCTCTTTACAGTCAGTATAGTAACACATGCTGCTCTTTACAGTCAGTATAGTAACGCACGCTGCTCTTTACAGTCAGTATAGTAACACACGCTGCACTTTACAGTCAGTATAGTAACACACGCTGCACTTTACAGTCAGTATAGTAACACACGCGGCACTTTACAGTCAGTATAGTAACACACGCTGCTCTTTACAGTCAGTATAGTAACACACGCGGCACTTTACAGTCAGTATAGTAACACATGCGGCACTTTACAGTCAGTATAGTAACACATGCGGCACTTTACAGTCAGTATAGTAACACATGCGGCACTTTACAGTCAGTATAGTAACGCACGCTGCTCTTTACAGTCAGTATAGTAACACATGCTGCTCTTTACAGTCAGTATAGTAACACATGCTGCACTTTACAGTCAGTATAGTAACGCACGCTGCACTTTACAGTCAGTATAGTAACACATGCGGCACTTTACAGTCAGTATAGTTACACATGCGGCACTTTACAGTCAGTATAGTAACACACGCTGCACTTTACAGTCAGTATAGTAACGCACGCTGCACTTTACAGTCAGTTTAGTAACACACGCGGCACATTACAGTCAGTATAGTAACGCACGCTGCACTTTACAGTCAGTATAGTAACGCACGCTGCACTTTACAGTCAGTATAGTAACACATGCTGCACTTTACAGTCAGTATAGTAACACATGCTGCACTTTACAGTCAGTATAGTAACATGCGGCACTTTACAGTCAGTATAGTAACACATGCTGCTCTTTACAGTCAGTATAGTAACGCACACTGCACTTTACAGTCAGTATAGTAACACATGCTGCACTTTACAGTCAGTATAGTAACGCACGCTGCTCTTTACAGTCAGTATAGTAACACATGCTGCTCTTTACAGTCAGTATAGTAACACACGCTGCTCTTTACAGTCAGTATAGTAACACATGCGGCACTTTACAGTCAGTATAGTAACGCACGCTGCACTTTACAGTCAGTATAGTAACGCATGCTGCTCTTTACAGTCAGTATAGTAACACACGCTGCTCTTTACAGTCAGTATAGTAACACATGCGGCACTTTACAGTCAGTATAGTAACACATGCAGCACTTTACAGTCAGTATAGTAACACACGCTGCACTTTACAGTCAGTATAGTAACACACGCTGCACTTTACAGTCAGTATAGTAACACATGCTGCACTTTACAGTCAGTATAGTAACACACGCTGCTCTTTACAGTCAGTATAGTAACGCATGCTGCACTTTACAGTCAGTATAGTAACACATGCGGCACTTTACAGTCAGTATAGTAACACACGCTGCACTTTACAGTCAGTATAGTAACACATGCGGCACTTTACAGTCAGTATAGTAACACATGCAGCACTTTACAGTCAGTATAGTAACGCATGCTGCACTTTACAGTCAGTATAGTAACACATGCAGCACTTTACAGTCAGTATAGTAACGCATGCTGCACTTTACAGTCAGTATAGTAACACATGCGGCACTTTACAGTCAGTATAGTAACACATGCAGCACTTTACAGTCAGTATAGTAACGCATGCTGCACTTTACAGTCAGTATAGTAACACATGCTGCACTTTACAGTCAGTATAGTAACACACGCTGCACTTTACAGTCAGTATAGTAACACATGCTGCACTTTACAGTCAGTATAGTAACACACGCTGCTCTTTACAGTCAGTATAGTAACGCATGCTGCACTTTACAGTCAGTATAGTAACACATGCGGCACTTTACAGTCAGTATAGTAACACATGCTGCACTTTACAGTCAGTATAGTAACACACGTTGCACTTTACAGTCAGTATAGTAACACATGCTGCTCTTTACAGTCAGTATAGTAACGCACGCTGCACTTTACAGTCAGTATAGTAACACATGCGGCACTTTACAGTCAGTATAGTAACGCAAGCTGCTCTTTACAGTCAGTATAGTAACGCACGCTGCACTTTACAGTCAGTATAGTAACACATGCTGCTCTTTACAGTCAGTATAGTAACGCACGCTGCTCTTTACAGTCAGTATAGTAACACATGCTGCACTTTACAGTCAGTATAGTAACACACGCTGCACTTTACAGTCAGTATAGTAACACATGCTGCTCTTTACAGTCAGTATAGTAACACACGCTGCACTTTACAGTCAGTATAGTAACACATGCTGCTCTTTACAGTCAGTATAGTAACACACGCTGCACTTTACAGTCAGTATAGTAACGCACGCTGCACTTTACAGTCAGTATAGTAACGCATGCTGCTCTTTACAGTCAGTATAGTAACGCACGCTGCTCTTTACAGTCAGTATAGTAACACACGCTGCACTTTACAGTCAGTATAGTAACGCATGCTGCTCTTTACAGTCAGTATAGTAACGCACGCTGCTCTTTACAGTCAGTATAGTAACACATGCTGCACTTTACAGTCAGTATAGTAACACACGCTGCACTTTACAGTCAGTATAGTAACACATGCTGCTCTTTACAGTCAGTATAGTAACGCACGCTGCTCTTTACAGTCAGTATAGTAACACACGCTGCACTTTACAGTCAGTATAGTAACGCACGCTGCTCTTTACAGTCAGTATAGTAACGCACGCTGCACTTTACAGTCAGTATAGTAACACACGCTGCTCTTTACAGTCAGTATAGTAACACACGCTGCACTTTACAGTCAGTATAGTAACGCACGCTGCTCTTTACAGTCAGTATAGTAACGCACGCTGCACTTTACAGTCAGTATAGTAACACACGCTGCTCTTTACAGTCAGTATAGTAACACACGCTGCACTTTACAGTCAGTATAGTAACACACGCTGCTCTTTACAGTCAGTATAGTAACGCACGCTGCACTTTACAGTCAGTATAGTAACGCACGCTGCTCTTTACAGTCAGTATAGTAACACATGCTGCTCTTTACAGTCAGTATAGTAACACATGCTACACTTTACAGTCAGTATAGTAACGCACGCTGTACTTTACAGTCAGTATAGTAACGCACGCTGCACTTTACAGTCAGTATAGTAACGCACGCTGCTCTTTACAGTCAGTATAGTAACACATGCTGCACTTTACAGTCAGTATAGTAACGCACGCTGCACTGTACAGTCAGTATAGTAACACATGCGGCACTTTACAGTCAGTATAGTAACACATGCGGCACTTTACAGTCAGTATAGTAACACACGCTGCACTTTACAGTCAGTATAGTAACGCACGCTGCTCTTTACAGTCAGTATAGTAACACATGCGGCACTTTACAGTCAGTATAGTAACACACGCTGCACTTTACAGTCAGTATAGTAACGCACGCTGCTCTTTACAGTCAGTATAGTAACGCATGCTGCACTTTACAGTCAGTATAGTAACGCACGCTGCTCTTTACAGTCAGTATAGTAACGCACGCTGCTCTTTACAGTCAGTATAGTAACACATGCTGCACTTTACAGTCAGTATAGTAACACATGCTGCACTTTACAGTCAGTATAGTAACACATGCTGCACTTTACAGTCAGTATAGTAACACACGCTGCACTTTACAGTCAGTATAGTAACACATGCGGCACTTTACAGTCAGTATAGTAACACACGCTGCACTTTACAGTCAGTATAGTAACGCACGCTGCTCTTTACAGTCAGTATAGTAACGCATGCTGCACTTTACAGTCAGTATAGTAACGCACGCTGCTCTTTACAGTCAGTATAGTAACGCACGCTGCTCTTTACAGTCAGTATAGTAACACATGCTGCTCTTTACAGTCAGTATAGTAACGCATGCTGCACTTTACAGTCAGTATAGTAACGCACGCTGCTCTTTACAGTCAGTATAGTAACGCACGCTGCACTTTACAGTCAGTATAGTAACACATGCTGCACTTTACAGTCAGTATAGTAACACACGCTGCTCTTTACAGTCAGTATAGTAACGCATGCTGCACTTTACAGTCAGTATAGTAACGCACGCTGCTCTTTACAGTCAGTATAGTAACGCACGCTGCACTTTACAGTCAGTATAGTAACACATGCTGCACTTTACAGTCAGTATAGTAACACATGCTGCACTTTACAGTCAGTATAGTAACGCACGCTGCACTTTACAGTCAGTATAGTAACACATGCTGCTCTTTACAGTCAGTATAGTAACGCACGCTGCACTTTACAGTCAGTATAGTAACGCATGCTGCACTTTACAGTCAGTATAGTAACGCACGCTGCACTTTACAGTCAGTATAGTAACGCACGCTGCACTTGCTTTCTGACCACGTCTGTTGGATCTGTACTGCCAATCCGTAATATTTGTAAACCGAAACTGCGCAGACCAGACTAGGAATGAATGTGATCATCGAGCCAGTAATATAATCTGAAAACTATTCACTGCATGTTCAGGTCTTAAAGGGGTCGTCCCAAGATTAAATGTTATCCCCTCTCTACAGGATAGGAGATAACATGCTGATCAGTGGGGGTCCCTCGTACCCCTGAGTTAATGACGCTGCAGGTCAAGCATACACCCTGCCGCTCCAGTTACTCAGGGATACAAGGGACCACCGTTCCAGTGATGAGTGGGGGTCCCAGTGGTCAGACCCCCACCGATCAGCATGTTATGTCCTGTCCTGTAGACAGGGGATAACATTTAATCTTGGAACAACCCCTTTAACTTCGAGGGGCAAAAATGTATATTTAGAAAAAAAGGCATATGGAACAGAAGCAAAGCAAAAAATAAACTGCGCACAACCTATAAATAAATATGTACCAGCAGTGAATATACCGCACAGATCCATATATACCAGCAGTGTATATACCGCACAGATCCATATATAGCAGCAGTGTATATACCGCACAGATCAATATATAGCAGCAGTGAATATACCGCACAGATCCATATATAGCAGCAGTGTATATACCGCACAGATCCATATATAGCAGCAGTGTATATACCGCACAGATCCATATATACCAGCAGTATATATGCCGCACAGATCCATATATACCAGCAGTGTATATACCGTACAGATCCATATATACCAGCAGTGAATATACCGCACAGATCCATATATAGCAGCAGTGTATATACCGCACAGATCCATATATACCAGCAGTGTATATACCGCTCTGATCCATATATATAGCAGCAGTGAATATACCGCACAGATCCATATATATACCAGCAGTGAATATACCGCTCTGATCCATACATAACAGCAGTGTATATACCGCACAGATCCATATATAGCAGCAGTGTATATACCACACAGATCCATATATACCAGCAGTATATATGCCGCACAGATCCATATATACCAGCAGTGTATATACCGCACAGATCCATATATACCAGCAGTGAATATACCGCACAGATCCATATATACCAGCAGTGAATATACCGCTCTGATCCATATATAGCAGCGGTGAATATACCGCACAGATCCGTATATACCAGCAGTGTATATACCGCAGATATAAATATATACCAGCAGTGTATATACCGCACAGATCCATATATAGCAGCAGTGTATATACCGCACAGATCCATATATACCAGCAGTGTATATACCGCACAGATCCATATATAGCAGCAGTGTATATACCGCACAGATCCATATATAGCAGCAGTGTATATACCGCACAGATCCATATATATAGCAGCAGTGTATATACCGCTCTGATCCATATATAGCAGCAGTGTATATACCGCACAGATCCATATATACCAGCAGTGAATATACCGCACAGATCCATATATACCAGCAGTGAATATACCGCTCTGATCCATATATAGCAGCAGTGAATATACCGCACAGATCCATATATAGCAGCAGTGTATATACCGCACAGATCCATATATATAGCAGCAGTGAATATACCGCACAGATCCATATATAGCAGCAGTATATATGCCGCACAGATCCATATATACCAGCAGTGTATATACCGTACAGATCCATATATAGAAGCAGTGTATATACCGCAGATATAAATATATACCAGCAGTGAATGTTATCAGCCACAGTCCGCCCTTCTCCTCCTCCTCTCATCCAATAACATGTGGAGGCTGAGGAGAGGTGCAGAGTTGCCATACTCACTGGTTAGACGCGCTCTCTGTATCGTGGTCCGCAGGGGCGTGCGCTTCTCCGCTCTGTTGTGAACTTGTGATATTCTGCACACAGGGGCGGATATAGGATTGAAATCTAGAGCAGGGGTGGAAAAAACACAAACTGTGAACAGACCATATTTTCCCCCCTCCTCCCCCTAACACCTCCCCTATTGAACTCTGTCACCTGTCAACGGAAAAATCATCTGTCCTAAGGAAAAATGTTTCCCCGATGAGTACAAGAAAGCCCCACCTGGGAATTAGACTTTCTTGTACTCCACAAAGCGGAAACATTTTTTCCCTCTGGCGGATGACTTTTCAGTTGACAGGAAGCAGAGTTACATGAAGGGAAATTATTTTTCCTTGACCTCTAGTTTCTATTGTGGCGCAGGGGAGAAAAAAGTATAGGTTTTATATTTGTAATACTGCTAACTTATATTTTTTTGCTATGTTCGGCTGGACCATTTAGACTAAGGGTATGTGCACACGTAGTGACCAAAAACGGCTGAAAATACAGAGCTGTTTTCAAGGGAAAACAGCCCCTGATTTTCAGACGTTTTTTGAGCAATTCGCGTTTTTCGCTGCGTTTTCGCAGCGTTTTTTAAGTCCGTTTTTGGAGATGTTTTCATTGGAGTCTATGAGAAAACGGCTCCAAAAACGTCCAAAGAAGTGTCCTGCATATAATGTATATAAGTGTCCTGCATATAATGTATATAAGTGCCCTGCATATAATGAATATAAGTGTCCTGCATATAATGTATATAAGTGTCCTGCATATAATGTATATAAGTGTCCTGCATATAATGTATATAAGTGTCCTGCATATAATGTATATAAGTGTCCTGCATATAATGTATATAAGTGTCCTGCATATAATGTATATAAGTGTCCTGCATATAATGTATATAAGTGTCTTGCATATAATTTATATAAGTGTCCCGCATATAATGAATATAAGTGTCCTGCATATAATGTATATAAGTATCCTGCATATAATGTATATAAGTGTCCTGCATATAATGTATATAAGTGTCCCGCATATAATGTATATAAGTGTCCCGCATATAATGTATATAAGTGTCCTGCATATAAAGTATATAAGTGTCCTGCATATAATGTATATAAGTGTCCTGCATATAATGTATATAAGAGTCCCGCATATAATGTATAGAAGTGTCCTGCATATAATGTATATAAGTGTCCCGCATATAATGTATATAAGTGTCCCGCATATAATGTATATAAGTGTCCCGCATATAATGTATATAAGTGTCCTGCATATAATGTATATAAGTGTCCTGCATATAATGTATATAAGTGTCCTGCATATAATGTATATAAGTGTCCTGCATATAATGTATATAAGTGTCCTGCATATAATGTATATAAGTGTCCTGCATATAATTTATATAAGTGTCCCGCATATAATGAATATAAGTGTCCTGCATATAATGTATATAAGTATCCTGCATATAATGTATATAAGTGTCCTGCATATAATGTATATAAGTGTCCCGCATATAATGTATATAAGTGTCCCGCATATAATGTATATAAGTGTCCTGCATATAAAGTATATAAGTGTCCTGCATCTAATGTATATAAGTGTCCTGCATATAATGTATATAAGTGTCCTGCATATAATGTATATAAGTGTCCTGCATATAATGTATATAAGTGTCCCGCATATAATGTATATAAGTGTCCCGCATATAATGTATATAAGTGTCCCGCATATAATGTATATAAGTGTCCTGCATATAATGTATATAAGTGTCCTGCATATAATGTATATAAGTGTCCTGCATATAATGTATATAAGTGTCCCGCATATAATGTATATAAGTGTCCCGCATATAATGTATATAAGTGTCCCGCATATAATGTATATAAGTGTCCCGCATATAATGTATATAAGTGTCCCGCATATAGTGTATATAAGTGTCCTGCATATAATGTATATAAGTGTCCCGCATATAATGTATATAAGTGTCCCGCATATAATGTATATAAGTGTCCCGCATATAATGTATATAAGTGTCCTGAATATAAGTGTCCTGCATATAATGTATATAAGTGCCCCGCATATAATGTATAGAAGTGTCCTGCATATAATGTATATAAGTGTCCCGCATATAATGTATATAAGTGTCCCGCATATAATGTATATAAGTGTCCTGCATATAATGTATATAAGTGTCCTGCATATAATGTATATAAGTGCCCCGCATATAATGTATAGAAGTGTCCTGCATATTATGTATATAAGTGTCCTGCACATAATGTATATAAGTGTCCTGCATATAATGTATATAAGTGTCCTGCATATAATGTATATAAGTGTCCTGCATATAATGTATATAAGTGTCCCGCATATAATGTATATAAGTGTCCCGCATATAATGTATATAAGTGTCCCGCATATAATGTATATAAGTGTCCCGCATATAATGTATATAAGTGTCCTGCATATAATGTATATAAGTGTCCTGCATATAATTTATATAAGTGTCCTGCATATAATGTATATAAGTGTCCTGCATATAATGTATATAAGTGTCCTGCACATAATGTATATAAGTGTCCTGCATATAATGTATATAAGTGTCCCGCATATAATGTATATAAGTGTCCCGCATATAATGTATATAAGTGTCCCGCATATAATGTATAGAAGTGCCCTGCATATAATGTATAGAAGTGTCCTGCATATAATGTATATAAGTGTCCTGCATATAATGTATATAAGTGTCCTGCATATAATGTATATAAGTGTCCTGCATATAATGTATATAAGTGTCCTGCATATAAAGTATATAAGTGTCCTGCATATAATGTATATAAGTGTCCTGCACATAATGTATATTAGGGCATGACCACACGTGGCGGATTTCCTCCGCAACTGTCCGCATCAATGCCGCACAGAATCTGCGTTGCAGATTCTGCTGCGGATCTGCACAAAATGTGCAGTACATTGATGCGGACTAGCTGCTGCGGACTGCGGGAAAAGTGCTTCCCTTCTCCCTATCAGTGCAGGATAGAGAGAAGGGACAGCACTTTCCCTAGTGAAAGTAAACGATTTTCATACTTACCGGCCGTTGTCTTGGTGACGCGTCCCTCTTTCGGCATCCAGCCCGACCTCCCTGGATGACGCGCCAGTCCATGTGACCGCTGCAGCCTGTGCTTGGCCTGTGATTGGCTGCAGCCGTCACTTAGACTGAAACGTCATCCTGGGAGGCCGGACTGGAGACAGACGCAGGGAGTTCTCGGTAAGTATGAACTTATCTATTTTTTTACAGATACATGTATATTGAGATCGGTAGTCACTGTCCCGGGTGCAGAAACAGTTACTGCCGATCGCTTAACTCTTTCAGCACCCTGGACAGTGACTATTTACAGACGTCTCCTAGCAACGCTCCCGTCATTACGGGAGCCCCATTGACTTCCTCAGTCTGGCTGTAGACCTAGAAATACATAGGTCCAGCCAGAATGAAGAAATGTCATGGTAGTAAAACCAATACGCTCCGCAG